>NC_056725.1:1848341156-1848361156 GCF_019279795.1 Protopterus annectens | reverse complement strand
AGGCGATGGCCTCAAATGTAGATACTAATGTCAATGAAACAGTGGTTGGGAATATAAATGAGAACAGGGTCAGTACTTTTTTATTAACCACTCATTTTCAACTACAACAACCAGTTCAGGTCAGGCAATGAACAAGAGGATGGAACAATAGTCGGAAGTGCAAGAGGGTCTTCCAAGTCAGCTACACGGACCAAAGTAGGACCAGTCACTAGAAGCAAGAAATTAATAAGGACATGATACATGTGAACAGTAATATATTTAAGCTATCTAGTTATGTGCTAAATAGTACTGAAATTAATGTTTTAAGCAAGGGTATGTCGTTCATACCATCATGTCAAGCCAGTATTACTGAATTATTAACTGAATTGCATTTTCTCACTAGAAATATTGACTTGAAACTCATGCATAAAAATGTCTCTGATAATGTAAATAGATCCAGCACATTTGTGCCTATCAGTATGCCAGTGGTTAAGGCTTTTTATACAATGTCTGAACAAGAGATTTATGATTCATAGGTTCATATGTTGGTACTAGGTTATCAGCCCTAGGACCTATACAAGCCTAGCCATAACAATTCCCTGGCTATTTCTTCCCACTCTATTTACTTCCCTGGACCCCTGTCTAACAGGGTGACTGACGTGATCCCCGGGGTGAATTTCCTTTCTCCCATCCAATCATCAAGGTTACTTTTGAAGAGGGCTAAAGAGGCACTCTGCTTGACATGTATGGGAAATCTATTACAGAGTCTGGGGAGTCTCTGGGTCAGGAACCTATCCCTCCAGCATGTTTTGTGTATTGTGATGACAAGGTTTAGATCCCTGGAGTGTGTGGCTCTGAGGGATTGGGATTTCTTTAAGTGTAGCATGTCCAACAGCTCTGGGTTTGACATGGCCTTTTATGTTAAGCAGAGATCGCCTCTGAGTAGACGATATGCGACAGAGTATAGCTGGAGTTTTTTAAGGAGGTCAGCGTAGGGCATCTGCTTTAGGCCTGTGATTCTTTTAATGAGGTATTTCTGCAACCTTTCCAGTTGTTGCAGATGTCTTGAGAGGTACATACTAAATGGGGAGTTGTATTCTATAATGGGTCTAATGAGGGATGAGTACAGTGGGACAATGACCTCCTTTTTTCTGGATGAAAAGCCCTTAGTGATGAGGTGTGCCACATAGAAGGATTTCCTGACTGTTGTGGTGATGTGGTTATCGAAGGTGAGACCACTGTCCGCCTATGTCCCTAAGTCTCTTATCACACTTTCGGTGTTTAGTGTACCGCCACCTATATGGTAATTCATGGATACATGTTTTTTCCCCAAAGGGGATAACTATACATTTCTTGGCATTGAGCTTGAGCCCATGGCTCTGGCACCAAGTATCTGTTTCTGTAAGGCCCTTTTGTAGAGTATCCACATCATTTGGGGATTCAGTAATGGCTCCCAGTTTGCAGTCATCTGTGAACATTGTTAGCCAGAGTAAAGAATAATCCACGACCTTGAAGAAAGGAACCGGAACTCTGCTAAAGTCCACAAGGCTGTATTTTTATTTCTGAAGTATTCCAAAAGTCACAGATAAAATCACACAAGCGCTTTCGCTCAGGCAATCCTGAGCTTTATCAAGTGAAAACAAATTGCAGTGTGCAGTAACCTCCATTAAATAGCCTGGCAATTATACAATTAATTAATTAGTAAATCTAGTACTAAGGTGTGGTGCTTTAGAGTTGGGTGTTAAAAAAGTTAGTCATTATATCAACTCAAAAAATGAAATGTTTGCAATAACATATGCACTTAAATAAAAATGACTAACCATAAAAAACATTTTAAAATGCCAGTTTCCTAGGTTTCAGAACATAAAAGTCTGAAGTCTGATTGGGGTTGTAGATTGTTAAAGAATATGCTTAAAGATGTGTTTAGGTTGTCAGTGAATTGTTAAAAATTTTTTTTCATTATTACTTTACACTGATAAAAACATGCAATAAAATATGCGTGAGATATTTTTAATGCCCATCCATATAACATTTCATATAGAATTTGATTTATTAGTCGGCATCCTATAACCGTGGATGTTCAATAATTTAATATGCTGTGTGGGGATGCTGTGGTATGAAGGGGGTCAAGTGTGAGAGTTATAACCTAGCCCTCCTAAGCTTGAGGACCGGTTTAATGCTGATCATCCCATTCAGACCTGGTGGCTTCCCTGCATTCAGTCTCAACTGCCATAATAGTTCACGGTAGCCCAAGGTGGATTCCCAGTCACCACCTCTTGCATCTGGCTCAACCTGTTCCAGAACTAGAAACTGGATTTTGGGTTCTGGGCAGGAGAGTGAGTGTTTGTAGAAGGCGTTGGTTTCCTTCTTCCTGGTCATGTCATAAAGATGCTCGTAGATACGTTTTCTTAATTCCCTCTCAGTTTTACCCACATAGAAACTTTGACAGTTGGTGCACATCCCCAAGTATACGACCCCTCTAGAGGCACAGGTGTAAAATCCAGTGGGGTGTATCTTGTAGTTCCTAGACGGGAGGTATGATGTTTCTTTGGATATGGCATGACATTGGGCACAGGCACCACATTTGAATGTGCCCAGCCTTGGTTGTTTTACCTTCATCTTTTTTCTTTGATTTCTTTCAAATAATTCCTTTAAATTAGCCCCTCTTTTACGAACAAAACTGGGTTTAGGTGGTATGTAGTCCTTTAGTTCTTCAAAGAGGGTTAAAACCGGCCAGTGATGTAAGATTGTTTCTTCCAATTCATAGGAATTTGATGAGTATGTGTGTGCAAAACTGTTAATGTGAACAGTATCCTTGTTTTGTGTATTGTTGGTCACTGGTACAAACCCCCCCCCCTAGTATTGTTAGCCAGAGTCCCTTAGTGTTGGCCTGTATTTCAGAGATGTAGATGCCAAACAAGAGCGGTCCCAGGACTGAACCCTGAGGTACTCCACTTGTCACTTGTCTGGAGCTGAATTTGGAGCCAGCTACTTTTACAGTGTGGGTTCTATCAGTAGGCCAGTTAGCAACCCATTGGGTGACGTAGGGATTAATGCCCAGCTTAGTAAGTTTATCTATGATTTCAGAGTGGGGGATGGTGTCAAAGGCCTTGGCAAGGTCTAGATAGACTGTGTGGACCACCTTACCCTTGTCCATGGCTCCGGAGGCTGATTCGAAGAAGTCAATCAGATTCAGGAGACAAGATCGGCCCTTCACGAAACCAAACTGGGTGGGGTCCAGTGTTTGAAGGTTGCCAATGTCTTTGTTTATAAGTTCCACGATAATACATTCCATGGTCTTGCAGATAAGGCTTGTCAGACTGATGGGACAGTAGTTCCTGGGATCCAAGGTGGATCCCCCCTTGTGGAGTGGGATAACTGTAGCTCCATGCCACTCAGTGGGCACGAAACCTGAGGTGAGGCTATGATTAAACATGACACTTACGTGAGGTGCCAGCTCATATTGTAGTTCATGTAGTACACAGCCCGGGATGTCATCTGGTCCCATGGATGCTGTATTCTTAGCTTTGGAGAGTGTGTTTTTTACCTGTGTGGCCATACTTACCAGAATTTGGCAATTGTCCGGTATTGAGATGGGCCATTTACGGGGTGAGAGGAGGGTGAAGCTGACACTGAATAGATCTGCCAGGATATTGGCAATATCCTTGGGATCAGTATATTTAATGCCATTCTGTTTTATCTCAGAGCAGATCTGAGCATTGCCATTTAGATTCTTGACATAGTTATAGAATGCCTTGTGGTTGTCTTTGGAATCTTTGGCAATTTTATTTTCATAACTAGCTTTGGAGGATTTTATGAGGCATCTCAGTTTCTTACTGAGGCTGGTAAGGGAGTTTTTTGCATCCTGGGATTTTCCTCTTTTCTGCAACAATTTCTTCCTTTTGTTGTAAAGTTTGTTTATGGCAGGGGACCACCAGATTGGCTTCCTTTTTTTGGATGAGAGCATCTTGGTTCTATTTGGGATGGCACGATTCATGCATGAGTGGATGTGCTCGTATAGTGCCTAAGTGTAGGACTCAGCAGTTGAACTTTCAGTTCCCATCTGCATGGGTGTCATGAAGTTTGTCACTTCTGACTTGAGTAGCATGAAGTTGGCTTTGGAGAAGTTTTTTATGGAGGTTTCCTTACTGGGGGGGGTGGGATGTGGATGTTAAGGGTGATTAGCTTATGGTCAGACCTGACTAACGAGGGGGTGACCATAGGTGTGGAGCATCGATTTCCCATGTTGGTAATGACCAGGTCTAGGATACTGGAGCCCCTGCTGGGAGTATGGATTAGTTGATTCAGGGCATTGGAATTTATGAATTCCAAGAACCGTTGGGCAAAGGTGTTGGTACATGAGTAGTTTTCCCAGTTAATGGCAGGGTAGTTAAAATCACCTAGTAATAGGGTGTTTGGTTCTATCTTAATATTTTCCAGTACGTTTAGAAAGGTGTAGTGAGAATCTTGGGGTATAGTGGGGGATCTGTAGCAAGCTACAATTTGGATGTGTATTTCAAGCAGAATGTAGGCTGTAAATACTTTAATTTGCACCCGAATGAACATGGAGCTACATGGAATCTTGCAAATAATGAAAATTGTATTATAAAACAGGAAGATAAGGGTTGGAAGATAGTTCTAATGGATGTTGAAAAATATGGTGAATGCATGCTTGAACTATTAATTCAGGAAGAAACTTTTAAATGGGTTGACAGAGATTTTACACTGAATGTCATTACTAAAGTAAAATCCTTTCTCTGTGATTTATTGATGGATGGTTCGATAACACCGGAGGTTTATAACTATTTATATATGTCGGACCCAGTAATAGAGATAGTGATAATTTATGGGTTACCCAAAATCCATAAAGATTTGTACACTCCCCCAATGAGGCCAATTGTTTCAGAGAGTAAATGGCTGACTGCTGCATTGTCAAAATACTTAGAACAACAGCTTGCATCCTTATTATATTATAGTATGAGTTTTATAAAGGATACAAATGATTTTTTGAGGAGTCTAAAGGGATGGTTTGATGTCCATCCAATGAATGCAGTTTTAATGGTAACTATAGACATCAAATCATTGTTCACAGTGGTACCCAATAATTTTGGATTAGAAGCATTACGGAATTTTACATAGCCATACTTCCTTCACAAATAGTAAGATTGAACTGATATGTCTCATGATGGATTCAGTGCTAAGTAATAATGTGTTTATGTTTAAAGACTGTTATTTCCATCAAGGTTTAGGGGTTGCCATGGGCACCCCTGTTGCCAATACTTATGGTAATCTTGTATTGGCTAGATGGGAAGAAAATGTGATTTATAACTCTGATGGTACATACAAAAATGAACATGTGCTATTTTTTCAAAAGATTTGTAGATGATGCATTTTTATTGTGGCAAAACCATGATGCAGATTTGGATAGATTTGTCTAACTGCTACATAGAAGTACTGATATTTGATGTGAAATCTTCATATGAACATATTCATTTTTTGGATGTAGATGTCTTGATTAATAATGATACATTTGACACCAAAATCTATAAGAAGAATGTACAACCCACAAGATATGTACGTTATAATAACATGCACCTGAGACATATGTATAAGGGCATATTGAAAAGCCAGTTTATGAGACCAAGTCATCTTAATACTAGCGATGAAAATTTTGTGGAGACAATGGATAGCATGGCTAGAGAGTTTGAGAGTAGGGGCTATACTGATGGCCTTATTAGTACTGTAAAGACAGCAGTTGCTGATGAAAGAAATTGTTCATAGGTTGGTACTATGCTATTGGCCCTAGGGCCTATACAAGCCTAGCCATAATTCCCTGGCCATTTCTTTCCACAATATTTACTTCCCTGGACCCCTGTCTAGCAAGGCAACTGACATAATCCCCAGGGTGAATTTCCTATCTCCCATCCAATCGTCAAGGCTCCTTTTGAAGAGGGCCAATGAGGCACTTTGCTTGACATGTATGGGCAGTTTATTCCAGAGTCTGGGGAGTCTCTGGGTCAGGAACCTATCCCTCCAGCATATTTTGTTCATTGTGATGACAAGGTTTAGATCCCTGGAGTGTGTGGCTCTGAGAGATTCAGATTTCTTTAAGTGTACCATGCCCAACAACTCTGGGTTTGACATGGCCTTGTATGTTAAGCAGAGATCACCTCTGAGTAGACGATATGTGACAGAGTATAGCTGGAGTTTTTTTTAGATGGTCACCATAGAGTATCTGCTTTAGGCCTGTGATTCTTTTAGTGAGGTATTTCTGCAGCCTTTCCAGTTGTTGCAGATGTCTTGAGAGGTACATACTAAACGGGGTATTGTATTCTGTAATGGGTCTAATGAGGGATGAATACAGTGGGACAATGATTGTTCAGCAAGACCCTATATGTATGCTTCTGAAAATATGAATATTAATAAGGATGACAAAATGAATTATAAGTTGGGGTATCTACTAAAATATAATAGTCATTCTAATATGATTAAAAAGATTATTGGTAAGAACTGGAATATCCTTCATTCTAATCCGGATGTTGGACCTATTGTTGGTGAAAGACCTACATTTATTTATTAAAAGGAAAGACATTTAAAACAGATTTTATGTAGTAAAGCTGTAAAGAGGGTGTATAAGACTGGTAATAGGTTTAATAAAATTGGTACTATTCCTTGTTACAATTGTATTTATTGTAATGAGATTAATATGGACACCCATTTTGTACACCCCATCACTAAGAAAGATTTCATATTTATTTACCCTGCCACTTTTGAAATAGATAGAGTAAGGCTCATGTAGTGCACCTCAGCATTTTTTATTTAATTTTAAGAATGCATTGCATCTTTAATTAAAAAAAAAAAAATAGCCAGACCTGCTGTTGGCTTCATCCACTTTGCACCAAATTATCTTTCATGATTTTGGGGTCTAAAATTTGGATTTTCAAAAACTGAAAACATTTTTTGAAGTGCATCAGTTTTGGAGGTTATATATTTAAAAGTACCGATGGAGGGGTGGATCCTTCACTTTATGGGATGCAGACCCATTACAAAAAATACATTAAAATTGTCCACCTTTTACATTTCTGGATATTAAAATTTTAAACTTTGAAACTGTGACAGGGAGTCATAAGCACTGCATATTATTATTTGATTATTAATTTCTTTGATTTTGCTCCCTGGAGTGCTGATCCAATCCACAAGAACTATTTTCAGGCTCATTTCAGGCAAAAAGCAAAACAAACATGAACATAGGCTAAATACAGATAGTTGAATACATATTTTTATTTACAGAGATAATCACTTTGAAGGTGAGCATAAAGATGGAATGCAATAAATATGGCAAGGACTACAAGTAGCTAACACTATTTACAAACATTTACCAACAAAAAAAGAAAAATAGAGCTTCTGGAGGGGGTAAAAGGGTAGGGAAGAGGCATGTCATGGGGAGTTTCAATACAGAATCTGTGTGTAATATCTGTAGCCATTAGAGCTGTAAATAATGGTCTTCATAAGCAAGCATTACAAGGATTTATTTACACCAAATCAGAGAAAGTGTTTGTATGCTGTTTCTTTGAATAAGTATTTTTTAAGCATTTTGAATTTAAGGAAGGTGAATATTTGTTTCAGATCAGTGAGCAGGGCCCCCCATGTTTGAAGTGCTAAGACTAAAAGGGAGAGGTTGGTGCAGTGCATTTTGCTTTTGGGAGTAAGAAAAGAAGCAAAGGGCAGTGTATTGTCCTTGGGTTGTACGTTCATGTCTGTATGGTGAGTTGGTTAGTGATGGATGGGAAGGGTTCTAGGTTTACTAGTTTATAGGTCATACAGTTTAGTAGTAGTTTGGTTCTGCCTGTAACAGGTAACTGGTTTGCTTTCTGGAGTACTAGACAATAACACTCCCTTCTTGCAGCCAGTCGGATGAGTCTGCATTTGTTATTGGAGGTGGTTTTAGAGCTAACAGGCTCTTTTTTTTGTGGTTAGTTTGATTAAACGTTGATCATATTTAATTTAACACAGGATCGCACTTTTGCAAAATGCAGCCCTACCTTCTGGGGATAGAAAGCAAGAAATTATCTTTGCTTATAAAAGCTAGGAGTTAACCTTGGATTTTATTACTTCTGCATGATACTGGAAGTTATGTTGCCAATCAAACCAGATCTCTAAGCATCTAAAATGTTTCCAGAGTGGCTGGCTGTTGCAAAATATATTCCAGTTCTTTGTAATTAGTATTTTTTCTAGGGGGGGGGGGGCTCTTAAAATCATAGCTTTGAATCTTTTTGGTGTTTAGGATTAAAATCAGGAGGTTAAGTGATGGAATTCTTCTAACTGCATTTTGATTGCATTGTAAGAGTGGTGGGACCTGTAGATCATGATGTTGATATATAGGATCATGTGAATCTATGGTAAGTTTGTTGGAAGATGGTTGATAAGTAAAGAGGAATTTATGGGTGATAACACTGGTCCTTGAGGCACACCTTTAGAGAGGATTGCAGAAGGAGGCGGTAACATCCCTACTTGAACTCTAAGATATCCATCTGTCAAGAAACGTTTAAACCAAGGAAGATTTGGTTGCTGATCCCATCCAGAGTAAGGGTGCTAAGGGGAACTGTACAATCAAAAGCTTTAGTCTAAACTATGAAAACTGTGCCCATGAGGCAACCTTTGCTTGCACTCTGCAGTTAATCATCATTTAGGGTGTATAAAGTAGTCATGGTTCTTCTCCCTGACTAGAAGCCATGTTGCAAGAGGACTGTATTTTATGGTTGTAATTTTATCTAGCATTGGAAGGATAGAGATTGGACAGACGTTCACTGCAGAAGATGATCTAGGGACATTATGGATTGGTTTGAATATGGTGTGTTACCAGAAGTTTTCAATTATGTTTCGTGATGGAGCCAAGCCAGTTCTATGTTGGCTGCATCCCACTTAATGATGTTCTTGCCTTCTCAAATCTTTCAAGTATACCTTAATCCCAGGGACAAGACAATCACCCAAATGTGAACTGCTGCTCAATGTCTGAAAACCATTACAAAACATATTGTTTCATTGGATTTGTGACTAATATGGCACTGATGTACTCACCTTTTCAGCTCACCATTGCCTCATTGTTTTCATTGTCTGAAGACAATGCATCAATTCTTCCTGTGCACACCTTTCTTTGTGACTCTGATATTCTGTAAGGTTTTACAGTATCCTTTTCTGCATTGAAATAACCTGTAATGTGACAAGACTGGCCTAGCTGCACCACAAACTGAAATCTTCTGTGGTCATTCAGAAAAATGGCAAGCATTTTGTGTTGTAGAAATCTTTCAGCCACCTATCTGGCTAAAATAAAGATCCTTCCTACATCAAAAGTTACTACATCAGCTATAATAGCTGCTCTGCATTTTAGCCTTTGTAGTATTTCTATCTTCTGAACACTTGCTAGTATATAGAGTTTCTGGATAATATTTATTAACATCATTACATGAATTGCATGAACTGCTCTGTTTTCAGGTTTCTGCCTTATTCACTATGTCTACTTTTGTCAATAAATCCACTATACAAACTGTTGCCTGTGAAAATCTGCTTTTCCTATTAAAATTATTTTTTTGCATTCACTAAACTATCTTTTAGAATTTTCCTTACACAATTCTTGCTATCCATCAACAATTTCAGATGTAAAACAGGCATCATAACATTTAACAGCATGACAGGACATTCAATACATAATAGATGCATGCATGCATAATATGTGATGATGCCATTCCACGGTGCACCCACTGTTAGGGATATTTGTTGACTGCCACAGACTTATGGCTCTTGATGTCCTGTCACTAACTCTTTACGTGAGATCTCACTCACTGGTCCTAAGACTGAGTTGCTTTAAGTCTTTGCACTAAGAGAAGTCTGGTGGCCTGCCTAGAAATGGGTTACATCCAGGACTTCATGTTAAGGAGCTCTGGGCTTTCTAAAGGAGAAATGAAGGGGTGCTGGAAGAAAAGCCACATGATAGCAGTGTTTGGGTAATGAATGAGGATTACAAAAAATGTTCCTTAAAGTTACAATACAATACATGTTATGTTTCTAATACAAGGCCTCCACATTCTCTGTCTATCCATTTTCTACACTTTCTAGATAGTTTTTTGTTCTCTGGTTCTTTTCAATGGATTGCAGTTTTGTACTTTTTCTTTCATGGGACAGTACTAATTATCACGATAAGTAGGTGGTGTGAACAGGCTCTTGCATTCAGATTTGGGTTCACTTTTGGCTAGGTTATTTTGCATTATTTTTCAAGGTATTCTTGCAAAGAATTTTTACCTGTTAGATTGTTCTTTACTTTCTGATTATTACCAATGTGCTTTAGGAGAGGAATGGTCTGGTTGTGTTTTGGACTGTTTGCTTTCAGTCTGAGATAAACCCTCAATTGAGAAGGAAGAGTTGCTTTGTTAGTTGCTGATAGAATTGCCATTTTGTGTAGATTTTTTTGTGTCTAACAGTTTAAAGGTGTCTTTCATATCTAAAGAAGGCATCATGCATCTGGGTCATAAAAAGCAATTTTAAGCCTCAGTTCTGTGTCTTAGAACTTGGAATAGGTAGGAGAAGATGGCCAGTTTACATAGGACTACATACGTTTTGAATAATGGGCATTATGGAGGAAGGCTATTTTCATTTTAACAAATATTAGCTATATTTTTAATTTTTGGGAGGTTTATTTAATTTGTTTTTTGGTGGGGGGGGGTCTGTTATATTTGACTCTAGTTTTGGATAATTTTGCTGCAGAGGAGAGACTGGTACGCTCACAATTTTAAATGCCGAATGTATGTATTTGTATACTGTAGAACGGTTTTATGAGTATTTTTACATTTTTTTTTTTGGCTTAAACAAAAATCCTTCCTGTGAAAACTATCCAGATTTTCTCAGAATGTCCAGCCTTCTGCATCATATTTTTGGTATGTTCCTCATAAAATTTGTAGTTTTCTGTTAAATCAATGAGGATCAAAGTCATTATATAAGGACATATATTTGAGTTTCAGACTTATCCTTCAGAAAATGGATGCTAACATAAATCGTATTATTCTACCAACTTTCTAAGTTTGTTATTGCAGCATTTAAAATCTGTCCCAATTTTTGGGCCTTTGTCCCTCCATTATTTTAGACTTTGTCTTGATTGCTAAGAGGCTGAGAGGTATGATTTTTTAGTGCTAGGAAGGGGGAATAATAGGGTTGGATTTTGTATAATGTTTTCTTTAATTTATGTGTTTATTTTCCTGAGACTTTTTTGTGAAGACTAGGTGATATTTTTGTTGTTTTTATTTTGCTGTTTAATTTTTTTTCATATTATGATTTATATTAAGTACTGTAGAGTTTATTGCCCTTTTCTTGGGGGAGTTGTACAATCATATTAGTAAAACATCTTAATGTTATAATTATAGTTTATTCCATTTTATAGTGATGCCTCTCTTATTTTTAATTGTGTTTTGTCCTGCCTTTCATACTTTTACATTATTTAATTTATTTTTGTATTTTATTTATCCTCTGTTGAATTAATTTAGCCCCACTAGACAAGCAACTTCTTTTCAGGGCAGACCTTGGGTAATATTGATACTACTAGGTGAAATTTGGTCAGGGGATCAGGGAATCTCCCCTCCTCTTTTTTGATAGGTGTTGTGGAATTTTTTACATCTACCTGAGCTACTATATACTGAAGCAGATGAGGCCTTAATTAAATTAAACATGTTATCTGAAGGAAGTCACATTCAAAAAGAGGCAGTTACCCAGTCTTGTCTGACCTTTTAACTTCATTTCACATTCTACCTTCTTTCCATTCATTTCATCCCTACCTTCTCCTTTACTTTTTTTTGTTCTGCCTGCCCCATACCCTTTTGAATGTTTCAGTAGGGTCCTCTCCATCCCATTAACCCTTTCTTTAAATAAGTAATTTCAGAGATTGATGGAGTAGTTATTCTTTACAATCTGCTGGGTATAGTTTATTTTCAGAGAGCACCCAATTGAAGAAGTGACCACAGGGGCACATACAATACAATTATTGGAGTTACAATAAATGTGAATTACAGACAAGAGATACTTAGAAATATACACATATCTAAATCTGTGAATGCACAGTATGGTTTCAGGATTGGATAAAAATATGCAAAAAGCAAATCAATTCAGAGTTATGTTATTATAATACCAGCTAACTTAACTTATTAAAAGTTAGAAGCAAATGAATATGTACACACTGCCAACATTTAGCTATGATTTATAAACAAAAAAAATCTTATGCAGAAATAAAACAGTTTGTAAGCAAAAATACTGTGAGGTGTTCCATAAATGATTATTCTGTATAGTAAGCATATGGTTTCTGAATATTATAAACAAAATGATGCTAACAGTTTTTAAAAGCCTGTTTTCATTCAACACCATACCTTATAAAGTACAGACATGTTTTGAGAACTAGCTCTATGAAGTTTTATAACAGACTGGTATCTGAAACACTATACCTGATAGACAATATTCATAACATTCCATGGTATCCTGTAGTAAGTTCTGGAATTGACATCACGGACTCTGTTACACACTCCATTATAAAATTCATTGTCAAATGCAACTGCCATGGACTGCATTCCTAAAATGTTCAATCTGTGAATATAAAAATAAATGAAATCAGCTATCAGCCCTAATTATTTCATTGTGCCTCATCTGGCTTGTTTCTGTTTTTGTTTCAATATATACAATTCATTTTAAATAATAAATAAAAAAAGGCATCATTTCAGATACATGCTTCAGGTTATTCAATTCTACACAATGGAATTCTTCATTTCTTTAATGTTTAACACTTTGCTATTCACATATTTTTTACAAAGATAGGAGCTATTATGCCATTCAAACTGTTAGATGTTATCTTTTGAGGAGAAGAAAGCCTAATCATTGATGATAAAAGTCTTAGAAGGATGAAAGGGGTCTGTATTATATTATCAAAGAGGAATTACAGTGAATGCCTCTTCAATGACACGAAAAGAGCGAACCGCGAATTAAACGAACGGACAAATAAGTGATTTTTTTCCTAGGGATAAAAAACAGTGATTCGACCAGAAACAAAATATTATTAAAAATAGCTCAAAGTAGGGGGCTATGTCCCCCCACACCCCCCAATGTGGGGAGCTTTGCCCCTTCGCACCCCCTAACTAAATATACAAACTCCGATATTGCACTACAGTGGGGAAAGGGGCAAATTTATGCTGATGGCTAAGCGATTTTTTTTTATCTAGGAAAAAAAAAAAATCACTGATTCGGTCATTCGCATAATTCACGGTTTGCTCTTTTCGATAATCTGATATAGACCTGGATGAAAGTACCTTTTATTGTCACTAGTATCAGTACATATCCATAGAACAGTAAGTTTTGTTTCATAAACATGTTGACTGCAGTATATATTTTCAGGTGCAATGGTTTGATTGTATTATACCATTTTCAGGTACAATGTTTTCTGTTAAAATTGGCTTCTTTCCTTCTAATGTTGCAAATTGTTCTGTTTTTGTAACATTGTTGCTGTTGTTGTAATTATTAGAATTATTATTGTTACTTATTGTCATCTTGAGTTAGTCTGAGGTCTCTGCTGCTACCAAAAACCAATACCACCCTTACACGTTTGACATTATACCCCTAGGCTCTGTAACATGAGTTGTGCTGGTAGAGGTTGCCTAAAGAAGAGGACTTCAGCTCTATAGGGTGTTTGGATGTGGATTATGGTCAGGTTATGAAAAAAAATGTAAACTATCCTTTAAGGACCTATAAAGCAGATGAGACAGGCTACAAAAGGCGCATGTAATGTTAAACTGTTTTGGAAGTCATCTAACCCCTATTGATTGGATGAACGTGATAGGGCTGCTATGAAAAATCTACTCTTTTTTTCTACTATTTCTTCACATCGTAATGACTTATAGATGCACAAATATATTTTGACTTGAAGTTTTTAAAGAAAAAAACACTTTTATCACCCCCACTGCCAAACACCATTTTAAAAAGCAGTCAAGTAGCCTGATGTATCAAAATGTTCCATGCTGGTTTTTAAGAATCACAGTCAGGAAAATGCTGTATTATTTTAGTTATATTACAGTTCAGCTACCCTGTCATCTTGCAGCTATCTGTTTAACTAAAAGTAAGATGGACAGACACCTGACATCAGTGTTCTAATAGCCAATTGGCTGCTGAGATATCTGGGCATCTGTCCACATAGAACTGTGCCCATACTGCTGTTTTTTTTTTTTAATCTCACCCCTGCAGGATATTCAAGAATAAATCTTGAAACTTGTCACAAATAAATTATCCACTACTGGTTTCTGATTTCTTGTTTAATTGTTTGGTAGCCTTTCTTTGATTTACATTTTATTTTTTTACTCTGATTTTCACTGTTTGATAGATGAACGAGATAGACTGAATGCAGGCATAACCTAGCCCTCCTCAGGGCCCTAGCTAGTTATAAATTCATACAGATTTATGCAACACTCCAGACCTTATCTCAAACCATGCAGTATTGTCTTGGGATTTCATTTGTAACTTTCTGGTAGGAAAAAGCATTACTTGATTTATACTGTAATGTTTACCTCTGAGTTGTGCTACTTGTTAAGGGGTAGATTGTAAGCAGTCATACTGTAACCCTTCCAAGGGACCTAGCTAGTTATAAATTGGTACAGATTGCAGAAAGGAAACTTCAGATCTTATCTCACGCCACCCAGTTCTTTTTTTTTTGATTTTATATGTACCTGCTTGGTTAGAACAATTTTACTTGATTTTTATTTCATTTTTTGCTCTGATTTTTATTGTTTATTAGAAGAAAGGCATAGATTGTAGGTAGGCAGAGCCAAGCCTTGTCAATGGGTCTGACTAGTTATAACTTGATTTGCAGCTGTGAGCAACCAGGCCTTTGATCTTCTCCCTTCGCATATGGACCCTTGTACTGACTTGGCCATAATGGCCTGTAGAGGCAGAATAGAACACCCATATTTGATCCCAGTTCATATATGCCAGCTCATTCAGCAGATGGTGCATATCATCCCTCAGTCCATGCAGCTGTTGTGTGTCTTGATACAGGCCACACATCATGTTCACTGTCTCTATCATGGTGTATGGTATATTTCTGTGACTGTGTCACTGTCCTGCACATCTGATTTTATGTCAAGTGTAGTCAGCAGTCAGTGAAAGACCTTGAGTCATAGCAGTAATGTTCACCAACATACCTCATCCCTACAATATGTGCATATATATATTGAAGGCAGTTCAGCTAATGGGTGCCATGTCTGGTGGGGACTACTGTAAAGCTTAGACTCAAAATTATAAGATGTTCAAAGCCAAAGGTCTGAAGTCTGGCTTGCCTTCACTATCAATTAATTTGTGGAGAACTGTGCAAAACCTCCACTGTTAGCATGGCTAACAATGCCATTCTGACATCTGAATTTACAATGTTCATGCTGCAATCATCATGAGCTACAGATGACCAACAGATAGCACAAAAACTGGTACATGACTGTTCTGTGAATACCACACAGGCACATACATATATTCCATTACAGGATGTTGCAGCTACATATCCAATAGACCTGGAGTATAGCCATACAAGGTGATGTGTTGAATATGTCCATTTCATATGAAAGCCAATGGACAGCTAAAAATGTACCTGCTAGTACTTACCTGGTGATCCCCTACAGACACTTGGCTAGTCCTCAGAGCCCAACTCCCACTTCTAAGCCACTGCCAGGTATGAGAATCTGCTCACCTCGCCTGGACAGGAATATCATGAACTTTACTACCTTTGTCAGCTGCATCTGTGTTGGTTATTCACCTACTATGATGGCTCTATCTCTGACAATGTCCTCTGCTTTGGTTTTTGCTGAAAGATCATTGATATGGTGCTGCATGCCAAGTTGTATTAGTGTCTTATTAGGGCCTGCCATAGCTTTGCTGACTTACACTATTTCCTGTCACACCTCTTCCAAGAAGGCCCCTTGTCTGCTTTACCTTTGTCCTGGCTGTGCATATCATGTGTACATAGGACCTTGAATAGCAATTCAGTCTCCTACTTGGTGAATTTTTCAGCCATCATCACATTCATGAGCCCATGATAAGATGTGCACAACTATGGGTTATAGGTGTCAGCCAGTCTGTGTGTGGACATGATCATCCTTGGTTGACCCATATGTCTCAGCATTGCCCATCTCCCTCTGTTTGGTGTCCACATGCCTGTCTACTGTTAACTTTTACAACTCTGTCTCTTGCTGACAGCAACAATGAGAATGTTTTCCCTCCACATCTTCTTGCATCACTGTGCTGAAGGCTGTTACTGCTGTACCAATCATGTACCCCGCCCTCCTTCAAAACACATAGTCATTACACAATTTATGTATGGGAACACTGTGTCCCCATAGCATGTCTTGCACTTTTTGTATCTGTGTACATAAACCACAATCTGTCCCCCAAGTAGACATGTACTTGTCGTGCCCATGCACTGTGTTCTCTTGTCAAGGTGAGAATTGAACAGGGAATCCTAACTTTGAAGGGCTTAAAACTCATCCTGGTAGTAGGGCACCTATATTATGTCTATGACTGTACTGTACAAATGCAGGTCTATCTAGAATGTTTATCTGTACTAATGCATTTAATTTCTTTTCTCTTACTGTTTCTTTTACAACCTTCTGCAGGTCCAGTTGTGGTACAGGATGAGGAGAGGTTGTGGCCACCTTGGTCTGTGCCAGCTGATACATCTAGTGTGTGGACAATAGAGGTCACCAGGCTTGCCTCTCTTAAGGAAAAAGGTGATCACCCTGTTGAAAGTGAGCTGGAGGGCTTACTGATAACTTTCTTTGTCTACTGTCAAGAGGAGAGGTAGACAGTCCTCCTCTTTGAGTGGCTGGTGAGGTCCTTCAGTGTTTGATGTGGAGGCTGCTTGTGTCCAAGGTCCAAAACAGTTGAAGGTGGTCAGCCTGTAGATGTTGATCTGGAGGGCTTCCTGACCCCACTATTCATCATTATTGACAAAGGTAATTTTGTTCTTTTCAGTAAGTACTGCTTGATTAACTGCTGTCAAACCTTCCTTCAGAATATGTCCCTTAATACTTCATCCATGAACCATCGGGGTCTACTTTAATAGTTTCCCTTCAAGTGTTTGGCAGTTCCCTGTATAGACACAGGCATCTTGAGATGACATTTTCCTATTAATGCACCCTTGAAATTTCACCAGTACCTAGTAGCATACAAGGGCAACTACTTTGCAATGACAGCCATTATCCCCACAGTTGCAAACCGCATAGATCTGACATTACTTTATACTCTCACCACAACCATTTAATCAATAAAAATGCACCTGTAGCCATGGATATGAACATTTCCACGATCTCCATTACAAGCTTGTTGGATGTTGGTGGATATGGGCATGCTGATGCAATAAAGAAATTGCCTCTTGTTTATTGGTAACCAGCTAATTCTCAAACAAACAGATAAGGTATGTGAGAGATGTATTTGCACAATGTTACTGGAGGCAGAGCTCTCACATAAAAGCACTGCTAATGTCAATCAGGTTGTAAGTTGTACACACACTGCACCCATCCCACACAGTACAAGGCAGACACATAGACCAACATATGCTGAGACACTTAAATGCAACTCTCACAAACCCAAATACCTCCTAGATGAAGTACTCATAACAAATGCCTTCAGAAGCCCTGAATGCACTCTTTCAAAGCAGCATTCTTATCAATACATACAGCTACATCTCATGGAGCCTCTACTTCTAAGCCACCACACAATCCAACATCTGGTCATTGGAGTCTCTATTGTGAGACACACTGATGTCCCTCTCACAGGGCTAAGAACGTCATGGTGAGTTGTTTATCAGGGGCCAAGATCAACCACAAGGCTCATGTCATTGGACCACAAGCACCAGTATGACTCATTCGTAGTCCATGTGGGTGAAAATTACCTGAAATGTACCTCGCTAGACTACATGAAGAGAGGCATTAGGGAGCTCTCAGAATATGTGTCCCAGGCTGGTATAAGCTTAGCACCGAGCAGCATTATACCATTTTCCAAGGATGATGCCACAATATGAAAAGAAGATGACTGACTTTAATAATTGGGTTAGTTTCTAGTGTCATTCTAAGAGTGTGCAATATATATCAGCATGGGAGGAGATGGTCAACCGACCACCCTACTTTGCCAAGGATGATCTGCACCTTTTCCCTCTATGCTTTTAAAAATTAGCTGAAAATTGTCCTCCCCCATACTGCTTTTTTAGGTAATGGCAAACTGAAAGTACTTCTGATGCAGCAAATCAAAACCAAGAAAATATAAAGGTGTTACTGCTCAATGCTAGGAGTCTGAACAAGAAACTCCACTACCTACAAGCTCTTCTCACCCTAGACAGTACTGAAATCTGTGCAGTCAATGAGAAACGATTTAATGGCACAGAGAACACACCAGCAATACAAGGTTATAATCCCTTCCACACATTCAGACATACTACTACACCGACAGGAACTAAAGTTGAAGGTGTCTCAGTTTATATCAAAAATAAATATACCTCAAGGCTGGTCAAACAGAATGTCACGAAAGGAGATACTGCTAGCCCAGCTATCTGGAATTTTGTAAATAATTATGTCATTTGTAAATATCAACCTGATTCATATGTTTGTGTTACAGGAAGCCAATTACATGTATTTAACCTTACTGGAAACACTCACCACTAAAATCGATACCATATTCTTGGGCAACTTTAATTATCTTGCTATTAACTGAAAATCACATACAACACCAGATGTGCAGATACAGTGATTCCTGGAATTTGTAAATACAAATTCCCTAGACCCAATTGTCAATACGCTGACCAGGAAGGCAAAGATACTGGATCTGGTCCTCACTAATACAAGAGATCACAGTGCACTCCCTAGTGTAATGCCCTCTTTGGTTAAGGTCACACCACAAAACAGTCAGCTTTGGAGTAAAAATAAAACCCAGACCACCAGCTAATCCTAGAATGTTCAGGAACTACTCTAAGACAAACTTCCTACTATTAAGTGATAACCTGGCAAAATCTCAAGCCCTCATAAACCCTGAGGGCACTGCTCCCCACATGGAACTGTTCAAAGAAACCATATACAAGCATGTTAATAGCTGCATAGAGGCAGCTGTAGCCACCAGGAATAAGTACAAAGCTAACTCAAAAAACAAGCTAACCTGGTAGAATCACATCAACATGTTGTATAACAGAAAGAAGAAAATCATGGCAAAAATTAGCAGGTGCAGCACCTAGAAGGATAAAAGCACTCTCACCAAACTAAACAAACAACGCAGAAGACAAATAAAGTCTACCAAAGCCAACGCTGAAGTAAATATGGCTTCCCAGGCTAAGAAGATCCACAGGGCATTTTTTTAGCCATGGTCACAACCTCAAAGGCAATATACAATTGTGTGAAGAACTCATTGTTAATGGGGCCACCTATACTGAGCCAGAAGATATACAAAACCTACTGGCAGATAAATTCACCTCTAACTTTACCCAATCTGCTCCTCAACCTCCCCTTAGGAAATGCCATCAGAAATAACTCCCCCTAATATCACTAGAGAATAGGTCATCGGTGCTCTTTCTAAAGCCAAGAATACTGCGTCGATGGGTCCAGACAATATCCAGGATGCCCACACAACTAACAACGATAAGAAAATCAAGGCCACTGGTTCAGGCCCAAAAGTATTTTATTCTCTAGCACCTCAGTACAAGACTGACCAAATTTGCAGACAATTGCAAATTAGGAGCAGTCACAGAATCCCCCACTGACACTAAAGTTCTCAAGGAAGGGTTGACAAAGACAAATAGCTTGGGTCACAGTTGTGGACTAAACCTAAATGCCAAGAAATCCATAAAAATACCCTTCAGGAAGTTGTAAATTTCTGATCACTATCATATTGACAACACACCCTAAGAAATGACCCAGTAGTCTGGGACTTGTGGATACACTTAGACAGTAATCTAGCCTTTGACCATCACATGTCTACAG
>NC_056725.1:1848268656-1848336156 GCF_019279795.1 Protopterus annectens | reverse complement strand
TGGAATTTCTGAAAGTGCATAGGATCATAGGAGGTTACTAGGCTATTGGCCCTGAGGCCCTTATAAGCCTAGCCAAGAGTTCAGCCCATGTTTAGACAAATCAGCATCCACTGCCCCTGTCCAGCAGGGGCATGGGTGGAATCCATTTTTCTTCAGTATATGAAAGGCAGTGTTTATGCAAGTCAAATGATGACAACGGTGGCAGTTCATGGACATCTCGCCAAACATGCAGTTCCCAGTTTTTAAGAAGGGCATTTGGGCTATTCTTTTTAAACTGGTCATGCTGGTACAAAACAAGTAAAACCATTAGTACTTTATGGGACAGTAAATGAGGTCAAGATTCTGCAGGGCTTTAAGTAAGGAAAGGAGAGGTGGCTATTCAGATTCCAGTCTACTTTTTCAATGCTGACTATAAATGCACACTGCAAAAAATGTTCATGTTTTTTTGGGTTTACAAGTTATGGAACCAAGCAAATGTCCTGCCTACTGGTCTTTATAAAGACTGATATTTTTCAACCCATGTCTAAGTATCCTGTCTCCAATGTAAATATCAAGTTCCATTTAAAAGATAGTACATGTACTTTTATAGTACCAAAGGAATCTTGTTCCAGATAAACAATATCCTTTTGATAATGTGCTCTCTTTTTGAGGTATTATTTAAATATATTTTTAAGCAAATCTTCCCAGAATTAATACTGGATCTACACCTGCTTTATGTTCAAGGCCAGGATTCTTACAAAGTACAGAGTTAAGCACAGCTTTTAAAAGAAGGTAGCGGTACTCTCTGATTAAAATTGCATGATATTGAAAAGGGCAATAGTTATGCAGGTCTGTGGTAGTAGTCAAGTTAACTTAGGCCATAAGTTTCTTCTGTCAGGAATCTCCATAGATTTTATTTTTGAGTTCCATCAGTTATTTGGCTAGCGGGCTGCAGAAAGCAATATTGTGTTATTTTAATGAAAGTAGCTTGGGCATGTAAAGAGGAAATGATCACAGTCCTAGTTTTACTGCAGATGTTCTTTAGAATTATATGGTTCACCCCACAGACTATTCTTACTCCTAATGATAATGTTCAGGCCAAAATCAAATGCATAAACAAAAGCTGTGACCATGTCCTTACCTTCATGAGCTAACTTTGTTGATCACCTAATAATTTTATAATCAAAGATATTTTTATAAAAAAATGTTCATATTAAAACCAAGGGCACTATTACTGAGCCAAGAGTGGAACTTACCCTTCCCTCCTGTAGCACTCTGATTTTTAGAGAGGAAGTGTAATTACATAGTTTGCTTACTTCTGTATATTTTGTCAGAGATGCTCACCTGTTTTTATGTCAGTGGTGGAAATTCCAAGAAAAGAGAGTACAATACTGATTCCTAAAGAATACCGTTATCACTTTGATCGGTTCGTGGAGAACATCAAATCTTATTCAATGAATATTTCCCAAGCAAGCAGTCTTTTTTCTGTGTAATTATAACCCCATTGACAATGAAATGTGTGATATGTACCCCCCCCCCCAGTGTGAGACATTGGTAAAGATTGCTATCAGATTTAGGTATGCTGCTTAAATGACAAGCCTTCATCAAGACCTGTTTGACAAAGGCTGCTGGATTTAGGAGAAATGGCTTGCACTTGACAAAAAAGCATTCTGATTCTGATTCTGATCAAAGAGAAGTAGATCACCTGGAATGGCCTACACTAGCAGGAGGACTGTGCATGTCAACAAATTTGTCTGTGTTTTCCTGACATTATGTTACATCCCTTGTAGTATATTAGCACAGCTACTGCTAACCATCAAAACTTCTAACCATCAAAACTCGAAGATACAGCAGGATGTGAGACATCTATATAAACAAATTTGCAGTGGCCCTACTGTTGTTACAGATATTACATTACAAGTACCTATAATGTCATCAGGTTACATGGAGTTAGTATTCCGTTCCTTGTTTAGGAAAAATTGAACCAGTCTTAGTTTTGATTTGATGGATTAGTTCCTCCATTGTGGTGGTGGTGGTGTTGGATTGATTATGTCTGTCTAGTTCGAGTTTGAATTAAGTGATACATTTCCTTATCAGGATGTTAGAGATCTGAGATGAGTCAGAGAATAAAAATATTACTTTTTTAACCTTGAGTTTCACCCAGGAAATAAATTTGTTTTTTTTTTTTCAGAAGAGCCACTAGTGATGGTTGTCCCTAGAAATACGTTCATGACATACTTGCAAACTAGTACAGATCTGTCCTAAAATGTTGGATTCTGATGGCTTTGTTAAGTCTGTTGAGTTTTCTTTAATAAATTTCCAGCTATAAATAATATTCATGCAGTAACATCTTTAGATTTTGCATCAACGTTTCACCTCTGTCATCTTTAGAGAGAGCATGTAGGTATTACAGATACTGAACAAGGAAACGCATACCTGTAAACCATGCATTCCACTTCATAAGGATTGACATGGGGTTATTACAGGATGCTATTTAGGAGCTCTTGTTCTTCAAGATATGTGTTGGACATTGAAAGAAGACGTATTCCAGAAAGTGCCACAAGTTCATCCTCAGACTTAAAATGGTGAAGCCATATGTCATTTACAAGGATCAGTACATGAGCCCAGCAATGAAAACATAACACCTACAATGTGATGAACTATTGTTCCTGTAATTACCTCATTAAAGGTTTTAATTATGGACTGAGAACTGTCACTGACACAGTACTCTTTAGTAGCTCTACTTTCTCATGTTGTGCAGTGTGTTCATGTTTTCGTTTTGGAAGTTGCAGACATATTCCCCAAGTGCCAGAGGTTAACTTTCTGCTTCAGCTTTGTACTCTCCTATGTTTTCAGCACAGATTAAAATTTCGGAGCTCTGTGCAGCTTGCCATGTATGTGATTTTATCACTTAGGATCAAAATGTTTAGATTGCATTTTGTATTCCTGTCAATACTTTTGTCACATATGACTGCCAGTGGTCTTCCTTGTACACTACTGGGAATATCTGCATCTTTATTTTTTTTTCCTTTATGGCTGTACAGCTGAAGGAATTTACATGTTTGTGGCTGTACCCTTATCTTCTTTACATACTTTTCCATCCATTGCTGAAGCTGGTGAATGTACAGTTTCTCAACTGAAATATTAGCAGCACACTGTGCTTTTAAAATATCGATGACAATCTGATTGTTGTTGCTGCTGCAGCCACTCTAACAAGCAATGTAGGTTTATTTCTTTACTTATGTATCGATATATTTTTTTGCATTTGTTAACCAGGGCAGACCACTACTGATCCACAAGGAACGTTCTCATGCTTAGCTTGGGAGAACTGTCTGGTTAAATAACTTGCTTAGTGTCATGCAGTAGACAGATGGAAACTGTGGGAATCAAACCCTGGACTAGACGATGCATCTCATTATCATGCTACCAGAATTGTGATTGCGTACCATCTTTTTATTTTTTTGGTGTTTCAGATTTTCTGATTCAAAACTATATCCTTCCTCAGGTTCATGGGTAATAACTAAGCAGTTGATCAGGCAGATATTTTGTAGCCTAACAATTGCAATTCCCATTAGTTGCTACCCCTTTCCATAATGGATGTTGAGGTCATACTGAGGGTGTATTAACAGTTTCCCATCCTTTCTTCCAGGTTGCATTTAAAGATAGATAGAACAGTGCATTGTATAATTTGAAGATGTCTGTTCCAAAGGATAGAAATTGTTTGGAAGAGGTATCTACCCTGCCAGCAGGTTCTGCTTATGTTTTAATGAAGGTTTATGTTACTCGTGTGAGTATTTGTGATATTAGAGATTTCTATGTTTTGTGGGCATTTAGCAAGGATTGTGTGTTTAGGCAGGTACATACGAAAAGGATCATTAATATTCTATTAAGGGCTTAATAAGGAAGGCGGAGGGAAGGATGGTACCAGCCTTAGTGATCAGCTTGTCCAGGTAGAAGCATTTTCTAATAACAGTAGCTATATGGTGGTCAAGAGAGAGTTCACTGTCTATAAAAGAGCCTCGATCCCTGATAAGTGCATCCGTTTTGAGGGGGTGTTATTAATGATCTTACTCACAAAAGACATGATACCACACTTTTTGGCATGTAGCTGAAAACAATGGTCTTGGCACCATTTGATTGTGTATGTTAGTCATGCTTGTAGGTCTTGTCTATTCTGGAGAGCTGGTGATGGCCATAGGTTAGCAATTGTCTGTATGCTTTTAGAGGAAAGCACACTCCCAGTGCTAATTTGTTGGGCTCTGTTTGTGAGTCATTTTGCAAACCAGAAGGTTATATAAGGGTTAGATTAGATTCTTTAGAATGCCAAAGTGTGGAATGGTATCGAAGGGCTTGGCCAGGTCTCAGTAAGTTGTGTGTACTGACCTGCCTTCGTCCAGTGCTTTAGCAACTTTTTCAAAGAAGTCTACTAGGTTTAATAGGAAAGGATTCTGCTTTTGCAAACCTGAACTGATCTGGTTTATGTCCAGGGATTCTAAGCTGCCAAAATCATTGCTTATGAGTTGCATAAGTATGTGTTCCATTGTCTTATAGACTAGGCTGGTAAGGCAAATACTTCTGTAGTTACCAGTATCAGTCGTGGGTCCATCATTATGAAGAGAGATCACCTCAACTGTGCTCAACACATCAGCTCAAAGCCAATTTCAAGGCTGAGAATTAACATATTTGGTTATGAATTGGTGAAAGAGGGCTTCATACTGAAAAGAAAGCGGCCAGGCTCAATGCCTCAAACCATACAATTACTGCTCTTGGCTTTTGACAGTGCAGTTAGGACCTGATACAAGGTGATCTGTAGAGGGGGTGCTGACAGGATGACATATGGGGGGATGTTTGGAAGGACAGTGGTATAAAGTTTGATTTGAATTTATCTGCTAGTACGTTTATTTTGTCCTCAGGAGCTGAGTAGGTGCTATTGTTATATATCAGTTCACTGTAGTGTTAGATATTTCTCTTAAAATATCTAACATAGCTGATAAAAGTTTTTTAGTTGCCAATAACAGAGATGGCAATGTTTTACTTATTCTTGGAACATTGATTTTTATGCCTAAGTTTTTTTCTTTGATTAACCTTGTCATTTCACTTTTAGAGTGTCAGATATTCAGTTTATTTCTCATGACAGAGAGTTTTCTTTTTCCTTTCATCATACAGCCTGTTTATGCTATAGTGCTGCCATAAGAGTTTATTCCTAACCTTAGCATTGAATTTGTGTTGGATGTGAACCAGTGGCTGTATGCATGCATTAAAATGTAAATAGAAACTATCTGTAAATGCTGTTGCATTTGCTCATGGTTCCTTAAGGGAAGTAGATCTTAAAAAGGATCAGTTCATAAGCTAACTGAAGTACACTGTCCTTTGAAAAAATCTCTAATGACTGTATTATTTGCTGGCAAGTTGGGTTTAGCCCTCATGGTGAATACTACTGAATGGTGGTCTTACTACTGATAGGGTAACTATAGGTGTAGAATAGGGTAACTGTGGGTATGGAGTATAATCAGGCAATGTATGTAAGAATAACATGCAGCATTTTTGAGCCCCTAATTAGGAAGTGCACTTTCTGATTTAATGAACTTGCAGTGATGTGATCCAGGATGTGTGTTGGAAACTTACTTGTAGAAATGTAAGTTCCCCAGTTTATGCAAGGATAGTTAAAGTCCCCAAGAATAAGAGTGTTAGGTTCAGTGAAGAGGAGGTCTAGTTTGTTTAAGTAGGCCTCATAGTCTATGATTGCCATATAGGAGGTTGTGTAGTTAAACAGCATGTGGTAAGAGATATTATTGATATAATCTAGGAGTGAAGGAATGTGGGCACACCACCATCACCTACACCACAGCTCTCTCCACAGCTGGATTTGAACATGTTGTAGGCATTGAATCCTGGTAAGGAGAGTGTTATCATTAAACTGGAGCCAAGTTTCAGTTGTGTTGCAGACCATCATTATTTTCTAAGGTCATTAATGAGTGTAAAAAGCACAAATTCTTTTCTAGGTTTCTAGCATTAATTATATTAAATGTCTTCTCTTTTTAACCTCCACCTTCTACCTGTGGATCTTCCATCCAAGCCTCTCAACTGTACAGATTTTTCAGAATGTCCCAGACTGTCTAGATTTGTGCCTCATATTTTTGGTCTGTTTCTCATAAAATTGTGGTTTTCTGGCAAGTAACTGGCAAGTCATTGAGGACTGAAGTAAAAAAATAATGACACACATTTGAGTTTCAGATATCATATCCTTCAGAAAATTCATCCTAATGCATAACCTCTGAGTCTATCAACTTTCTACTTTTGTAAGAGCAATATTTAAAAAGTGTACCTATATTTAGGCCTTCCCTCCCATTATTTGTGCCTTTGTCCATATTTCTTGCTCTAACAGGTTGAGAGGTATGCTTCCCTCTCACATCCTTGCAACCATATTTCTTTCCATAGACAGTCTTAACATTGATGTTCTGACCTCTTCAGTTATTCGCTTCCTATTATGTAATCTGAACTCCAACCATTCTACTGTTCCTAGGAGGTCATAATTGTTTTATGGCATGACCATTCCAACTTACTTTGTAAATGAGTTTTTACTTTTTTTGAATACCATTGATTTTCTCCCCATCTGAGAAGAAAGTCAGCTTGGTAATTGAGTGCAGTTATTTGGATTGATTTGGCTCATTTATTTGGATTGGTTAAGTAAATAACATTTTGGACTTCCTTTCAGGATGGGTGACACTGTTGTGTATTAGTTTTTATTTTTTTTTTATAGCTTTCCCATCTGCGGTTACCAGCGACCATCAAACTCTCTCTCCAACGGGGCATGCAAAACACACCCGAAGCTTACTACTTCTAGTGGTTTCTTTATCCATACCTGTCTATTTTGATTCTAGTAGCCACAGAGACTCCTAAGCAGCATATGTAGATTAATTAGGATGAAGATCTATGATCTCCTTGGTGTTTTTAGTGTCTTAAGGAAATATTCCACTGTAGTGGCGTGCACACTCACGGGGGCTCTTAGTTGTTCTAGTATTGTGCTTCCACTCTCTTTTTCACTCACTCCCACCCACCCAATCATATCTAGTCACAGAGGCCATAACCTAAGTATTTAACTAACAGAAGTAACAAGTGGAGCTTTACACTTAATGCTTAATTACATGTTAGAACTCCAGAATAATTACTGTTTTACAGGGAAAAATAAAACAAACTTCTATAAGCTGGAAGAGCGGGCTAAATTCTACCTCTATCCTCTTAACTAAGTATTTTTGAAAGGAAATTTAACAAAAACTGATAAAACCCTCTGTTTGGTCTCCCAGAAATAGTACCACCTCTCCAAAGTTTAAGACTGAAATAAAGTAATGCTTTAATGCTTATTCTACTGTGCAACAGTAAGTTGACCAACTGAGAAAGTAATTAACCTGCCATTATTTGAAACTGATATCAGAAAGTCAAAGACTTACCTGAATACTGGTAGCTTTTTAGTTCTTTATCTTTTTGAGGCTCACCTTCTTATACAAAAGCTCAATAGCCTTGGTGTATCCCCTTCCACCGCCAGCTGGTTCACTATTACCTCTTTAATAGACTGCAGGCAGTTAAATGTCTAGACTCCTTCTCTGCTTTCTAAGACACCTCAGCTGGAGTTCCCAAAGGTTCTGTCCTTGGCCCTCGTCTTATTTAACAGCTTTACTATTGACCTATATACTGCCTCCCAACAGAGTACACTAATATAATATGCTGATGGGAATTCATCTGTTCATCAGATTCTATATCACATCTCCAAGAAATCACCCAAACTGCTTTTACATCCATTGAGAGCTGACTTTCTAATAATCAGCTACTCCTTAACCCCACCAAAACTCAACATAATACTCTTCATCCCAAAACATAGTCTTTAAATAAAAGCCAATTTACTATTTTCTCACTGAACAACACAATAATTAAACATATCTCCCACATAAAACTACAAGGCATCACCAATGACAAACACCTTAAGTTAGAGCTACATATACATAATAACATTAGGAAAACACACCAGAAACTTGGAACCCTCTACTGGCACAAACATTTCCTGGATGCCCACACTAAATGCACACTAGCCACTACCTTTTTCCTACCCTCTCTCTTATATGGAGCTCCAGTTCTCAATAACCTACAAACCTGCCTAAAATCAAAGCTTGAATCTTGCGACAACAACATTTCTAAGTCCGCCACCAGTGAAAAATACGGGTCTATATTATGTTATTGAATCCCGGTAACATCGAACACCATAACACCGACACACAAAGCCCGAACCGCAAATACGTCGAACCCCCTAAACTGCGAATTTTCAAATCTCGAACCTTCATAGTCGGCCAACACCACAGCGTGCTACATACTACATACCCAAACATAATAAATAAAACACATACATACTCAAACATAATAAATAAAACACATATATACACAAGCCAAACCCTACTTCTAATACTACACTAAACCTTACATACATTACTATCTATGCACTTACCTTAACCCGCACCCTAACCCTAAGGTCTGTAACTATCGCACACTTACCCTGCAGACATATACCCAAACAAAACAAATAATCCACACACATACAGTTAACAAAACCCTGCTTCTAACCCTACACTAAACTTTACATACATTACCTATCTATGCACTTACCTTAACCCGCACCCTAACCGTACGTTCCGTAACTATCATACACTTACCTTATGGAGCTATACCGCAGATGGGCCAACCATCACACTTCGACATTTCAGTTTTGTATGTTAGCCGTTACCATAGTTCGCGCTTTACATGTCAATCTTCTGGTGTTCGATGTTACCGGGATTCAATAACATAATATAGACCCAAAAATACTCCACTCATCACTGCATACCCTTCACAATCTCAATTGGCTTGAACTACCACATTACCTAACCTTCATCCAGCTCAACACAACACATAAAATCATTCATAGACCTGTGGCCTGCCCAGTCTTAAATACAATCTTCTACTCCTACATACCAAACAGATCTCTTAGGTCAGAAAATAAACAGCTTCTACAAGACAATAGTCCCATGAAATTAGACTGACATAACCTATACTCCTTCTCCATAGCTAAAATCCAGAACACCCTTCCCTTATGTTTAAGATCCATCCACATACACACATCCCTCAAGCTCACACTTAAAGAACACCTCTCTAAATCCCGGATCTGCTTCTGCTCAACATCAGGCTGATATCTCAAGCCACATCATTACACCTCCTCCTCCCTCTGCTGCTACTCTGAACTCTATATGTCTTAATCATCTTACTATTCCCTCTTATTCCGCCTATCTCCTCCCCTGTTCCTACTACTACACCCTTCCTTTTCTCTAAAACAACCCTCTCGACTACTTTAATCTTCCTAATAACTACTGCAATACATAATGCTTTGACTAGCACAGACTTTAAATGAAAAATACACTGTAACTATCCTATGTTTGTAATCATTTGTTATATTTATGCTACTGTTATGTTGAATATTCTAGTTACTGTTAAGTGAATGCTTATGTCTATACTACTACACTAAACAATTTGTCTAATATTATACATATACAAGCTATTTATCTTATGGAACTTTTCTTCCTGTGCTTTCACTGAACATGGGTTCATTATGGTCCAGTTGGACTTTCCCAGTAAGTAAATGTCAAATAAACAAACAAACAAATAAATAAATAATAGTAACACTCAGCCAAACCACCAAGTCCATTGTTGTCATCTCCCCTAGCAGAGTACAAATGTTTTCCTTTATTGGTATACTTGGCCAAAGCATTCCTTGACTATTTTGATAACATCCACCAAAACAGCATTGTCTAAAGTTACCTGGATCATTACATAATTTCCTCTTTGACTTTATAAGTCCAGGATTGCTAAAACAAGTCTCAGATTGCCTCTTCTTTTCCATCCATCCATCTGCTAACTCAATGCACGCACTCTATTTTAAACTCCTTATATTTGGACAGATTAAATCTCTCTTTTAAGATCCTAGAAAAAAAAAACAGATGCATTAGGTTTCATCCTCTTTTTCTGCAGTCCCTCTTATATCAATGTTATGCCACCAATATTGGTTTCTCTAATAATCAAATTGTCTTTACAGTCTCTTGCATCTCTGCCTTTAGGGTTTTAAGACCTCTAGAATTTGTGTGCTCTTTTTATTTGCAGCCTATTGCTTTTGCTGACTGGTTGTAGTCTTGGCCATACCAATATCCTCAGTAGCTGTAGTTAGAGTTTGAAACATTATTTAGTTTTTACATTTGCTAAAAGGGTGGGAGGACAGACCCCCTTGGATGTTTTTTAGACTAAGCCTGGGAACATTTTCTAGTTAAGTGACTTTCTCAGAGTCACACAGTAGGCAAATGGAGACTGAGAAACTCAAACTGTCAGTAACAGGGAGCATTTTATTAAAAGTTCAACGAATTTTCCTCTACACTTACTTCCAGATAAATACATCTGTTCATCTTGTTTTTTTACCTTAAATTCAATATTTTATCTTGTCTTACTTCTGATCCACTCATTTTATCTTTAATTCCCTATGTCTCTTCTGGCAACAAAACTCCTATAAAGTGTACTTATCCCCTGCATAGAGCTCTGAGACAAAATAGTCATCCTTCCTGAGTTTACACCATCTTCTTTCTGTTACACCAGGCAGTTGTTCATTTTATTTGCTTTAGGCAAACTCTACTGCCTTGGATAGAAATTTAGAAATCACCCCATTTCATTGTAGAGACTTTGCCATAGTATGATGTTATTAGTTTACTAAACTTTAAGGTCCATTTGTGTATCTGTCCATCTTTGTGTATTTGCTGCCATAATCCCAATGGAGGGTAGTAGCTGTGCTAAGCTACTGCTGATGTCATGCCATTGGATGATGGAAATTATACCATTAAAGGATGGGAACCATACTGTGCTAGTGAGGCTATTATGGTATTGGAGGATGGGACCATGTTGAGCTATTGCACCTGTCATGCTGTTGGAAGATAGGAGTATACTTAGCTACTACTGTTGTCATGTCATTGGAGGATGGGAGTCATGCTGATCTACTGCTGCTCTCATGCCATTGGAGAATGGGTACAATACTCAGCTATTGCTGCTCTCATGCCATTGGAGGAATGAAATCATACTGAGCCACTGCTGCTGTCATACAACTGGATGATAGGAAAGTGCCATATTGTGGGCTTGTCTGCTTAAGACATGTTAGTGAAAGTCCAAATGCTAAAAAATATGTACAGCTTATCGGATGAAAAAGAGAGCACAAAATATGTGGGCCTATACAGATCAGACACCTGCAACTTTTATGTATTAACTCTGAGATTACTGTACCTTGGAGAAAAGGAAATTCTCCAAGTTACAGCAATTAGTATGCATTTTCCCATAATCACACTTTAATTCTCTCTGTTCTGAGTATTGCATTTACTGTCCCTGAACTTACAATGGGCACCCCAGTGGCAGCAGTATTAAGCATCTGCTATTACTGTTACATTTGTAGGATGGTAGCCATCCTGAGTTACCACTGCTGTCACCTTGCAGTAGAACAGGAAACATGCTGAGCTATGCTGTCATGCTACTAAAGGGAACTAAAATGCTGCTACTATCATTTTCTGCAGAAGCTAATGTTATTGTATGGCCAGGTGATAAAAGCAGTACTTAGCTACTGTTGTTACTATGGCATGACTAATGTCACATGATCAGTTACCTAATGACTAGTTGCAGCAATTACTATGATTCTTTCTGTCTTCATTATGAGAGGTATATGTTTTGGAAGAAGTGCATAAGTACATTAGATGTCAACTACTTGGTTTACTTTCACAATGCTACTTCTCTGTAGGCCAAATTGAAGGATCACAGATCCAAAATATCAACATAAGAAAATGCACATGGAACTCCTGACCGCAGAATCTCAATGGTTAACTGCCTTTTGATAACATAAGATTCAAGAATATGTGCTACCATTGTGATCTTTACAAATCTGAGATTGTGGACATAAAGATTCATTAGTTTGCCATCACAGGCATTGCATGTCAAGCGTATGGAACATGAAGTGTTTATTAAGGAAGTACAATCAGGTATAAGTGCCTGCTAGTACCATTACGTGTGTATGCCAGCATCAGCAAATTGGCATGTATAATATAACAACATATTATACATAATTAAACCACATTAAAGAACATAATTATATGATAAACAGTGTATACATCATGTATTTGCAGATAAGTGTAAATACAGTAAAAATAAAAGCTTCACAGTCAAGTTATTTTTGGTCAAGTTGGTTCCATATATAGCAAAGTCCCATCACAGAAAGGTTTTTGTTTTAGTACTTGGAGAAAAAAAAAACATAATGAAAAAAAACTGCTGATGCTATGCTAAGAAGGCTAATGAGAAGACTAAAGGACAATGCATAAAACAATGGATTGAGGATGGAGAAAAGCTACCTTACTCCATAGGTCACCCTCATGGTGCAGACCTGATTTCCGTGCCTATGTATGCTACAAAACAAGGAATTAAAGAGATGGCTAAATTAAGTACTGAAGAGCCATGGAAAATAGTTTGGAAGGTATTAGCATTGTAATGCACTGTAGTTCAACCATTAAACACATCTGAATTAAAACAGACTGTTCAGTCAGCAAGACACTCTGTCAGAGATGTACAGAGTCAGACTCGGGATATTAAGGATTTATCAAAGTTAACACCTGGCATGTTACAAATAAAGAATGATTTCTTTAAAATTTGTCATAGTCAGACTGATGGCACTGAGAAAGAGGTAGTAGTTATCACTACAGAAGGAAATCTCATGTTTTATGTAACTCCAAGTACATTCTACTAGATGGTACATTCCCAGTTTTTAACCTCATAGGGCAAACAAGTGTGCACTGCACTGTGCAATGGGTAGCAATAACTCGCTAAAGTGTTCCTTTAGTGTACACTACAGTGCTATGCAAAATGAGGTATGCTATGATAAGATGTGGACTACTTTACATGATCTCTGTGATAAATGGGAATTAAACGTCACACCCACAATGACATTGCCTGATTTTGAGAGGGTTGCAGTCAATACCATAAAGAAAAAAATACCAAACACATGCATTAAAGTAAGTTGGTTTTATCTCTGCCAAATAATATAGTGCCGAGTTAAAAAGCTGCATTTGTCCACATACTTTGGCAATTAAACTTCTTTTTGAAATACTGATTAAATAAATCCCTCCTTTAGCTTTCATACAGTCTGAAATGCCTGATTATGGCAAAGACTTGTGCGTGTTCTTTAAACATATTTACATAACAGGACATCCCAAAAGGTACAGTAGTAGAAAGCTTCATCAGTTATGGTTACTCATCTATTTGAAATTACATTTTGAAATCACTGGAAGTGGGACACATGCATGTTTGGATTCCCAAGAAGTCAAAATGCAGTTGAGGACTGGCATAACCATGTATGGTCACTTCTTGGAAAGTTGTTGCCTATTCATAAAGGTTTGTGGGGTATTCAGGTAGAACAGAATCATGTGGACAACCATAACAGCAGGCAGATTGCAGGAATGCAAATATCACCTAAGTGACAATGTCTAATGGGTAAGAAAAAATATTTCCAAATGCCGTTAGGTAGGAGAGAAGGGTTTAAGGGAAGAGGTTTGGTAGAATCTGTGGCATATCACTGCTCTTTTTGAAAATGTGCTCATCGGCGGACTATAAGACGTGATTATCTTAATAAAAGTGAGATCACTCTGGGACACTTGCAACGTCATCACATTCTTCTACCACTTTTCAATTAATATTATGCATTACTTGGATGCATTTGAGGAATACTACATATTTTGCACAATCTCTTACAAGTTACATTCTATTTAGAATTTCATACGAGAACATTCTTATTTCTCAGGTTATGCAGCTATTTATACGGAAGATTGTGTTAATTACGTGTTTTCTCATCTGTCATTTCTAATTGATCGCTTACTTCATGTTACATCAACAGTCACTCGTTGCATGAGGGAATGTTCTTCGCGATGTGCAAGTTAAAATCACAGCTACTACAGGTGTTGCTGTATATCAGACAATTTACTACTGAGTTGAAGGTGTCACAATTCACAGCAGTGCAGCATTAAAAAAAAGCCAAACACCAAAAGCAAAACGTTGGTAATAACTGTTTTCAAGATACCATTACTTGGTATTCTGATGTCAAGAATGTGATATTCAGTACAAGTACATGTGGTATTATAGCAATAACTCACGCCTGGGTGTGGGTAATGCTGGATTTACCCTCGGTTGGCGTGGTATGGTCACGAGGGCGAAGCCTGAGTGGCCAAACAAAGCCAACCGTGGGTAAATCCAGCATTACCCACACCCAGAAGTGGGTTATTGCTATTATACAATGACATTATTTAAGAAAAAAAAAATTACTTTTCTTAAATAATGGCATTGTATAATACCTCCTTGCTGCCCTTCCTCAGCTGTCTGGTATTCTGCAGCAGTTCTGATGTACTGCGCATGCGTATGCCTAAGCAGTACATCAGAGCTGTGGGCAAAAGCAATGGAGAAAGCAAGATCTCTGTTGCTTTTTACTGTTTCGCTATGTTAAATGGGTTTAATATAGTGAGACAGCTTTAAAAAAAGCAACGGAGAATCTCCATTGCTTATTTTAAAGCTGCCTCGCTATGTTAAACCCATTTAACATAGCGAGACAGTTTTGAAAAAAGCAACAGAGAAAGCAAGATCTCCATTTCTTTTTACACACTGTCTCGCTGTGTTAAAGGTGTTTAACATAGCGAGACAGCTTTAAAAAAAGCAACGGAGATCTCCATTGCTTTTTTTAAACCCTTCTCGCTATGTTAAACTCCTTTAACATAGCGAGACAGTGTTTTAAAAAAGACTTATACTAATGGAAAAAGTCCGGGCGACCGGACCTTTTTCCATTAGTATAAGTCGATTTACAACGTGCATGCTGACCAATCAGCATGCACGTTTTGGAATATTAATGGGGGGGTCATGGTTTAATATGATATTAAACCCAATTGCGTATTAATCAGTATACATATGTTTGCACAGGTCTTCAGCAGTACACATATGCATTTTTATACCAGCAGAATTTGCATGTGTTTACCACCATGCTATGATTTAGGAATATTGATAATTTTCCTGGATGGTTTCTCCATCAGTTTCTCTAAACAAAAGACTGGATATTCAGGTTGCAGACCAACAGTGAGCATGCAATGTTGAATGCATCATGTTCACTGGATCAAAAGGAAGACTATAAGAGCAGAACATTGTCTTCCATTGTTGCATAGAGCTGGCAAAAGGCCTTGACTACTATTCTACATTCTGACATTATTAGCAAATTAATCAAACTATACCCAAACTTTTAGGTAAGCCACAGGATAGCTAACTGGCAAACTGATGAATCCTATCAGACAAGACTGGGGGAACACTGCTCTCTAAAGTGTTTGTTACCGGTGGGGTCCACCAGAGATCGGTGATAGAGCCACTTCTATGTGGTATTTACTTCTTTGAAGTTAAAGTTATCATTAAGGGTCTCTGCCTGGCCAGGTTTGCAAATGATTGCAAGCTGGGAGATGTCATCACCCCTTCACAGTACTCTCACATTCTCCAAAAGGGCTTCCCACATACAAATATATGGTGAAAGAGTCACAGCCTAAAGCTAATACTAAAACATGTTACATGATGTCCTCCCCACCAGCTCCTCTTCCCATTGGAGCCATTACAGTGTCCCATTACTTGGCTATTTCTCCCCAGTTACCATAAACACTGTTCAAACCTCTCAGTGTGCATACTGTTTTCTTTTAACATCTACAGTGATTACAGATATAGTGGTACCTTGGTACTCATCATTAATTCATTCCAGAAGGCACATCGAGTGGCAAAAACTATGAGTACCAAACAAATCTTTCCCATAAGGAATAATGTAAATTGATTAATCCATTCCAGACCCCCAGAAAATCCAAATTTTATAAGGCATTATATGCTTTAATAGAGTTTTATTTTACTAATAAACAAGTTCACTAATAAACAATATAAATTCACTTTTAAACAGTAGAAGTTCATTTTAGAGTATAATTTCACTAATAAACAGTATAACTTCACTTTTAAACAGCACAGTATAAGTTCTCTAATAAACGGTGGGTTTAAATTCAGTAATAAACAGTAGGTACAATATAAGTTCACTAATAAACAGTAGGTATAAGTTCAGTAATAAACAGCAGGTACAATATAAGTTCACTAATAAACAGTACAACTTTAAATTTTAAGCTTGTATAACTTTGATTGCCTAAAGGGATGGTGGTGAGGAGGAGAGATGTTATTGTTTAGAAGGAGAGCCCCCTTCCATAAAAACTTCAGCCTGCTGCTTCTTTCTCCTATTGTTTTCTGTCTCTTATCACCACTGAACCCTGATTGAGACTCACCAGGTTTAATTTTCACTAGAATCCTATCCAGTGATGTTTTTTTTTTTTTTTGCCTGTGTTTCAAGATGCCTGTAAAGTGGGACAGTGTTTAGTCATTGAACAAATTAACATTATGGCTTGTTAGAGCTTTGTCAGTGTGATATTTTTCCATAAACATTTGCACTTCTACCCATTTCATGCACATTTCTTTGATTAATGAACTGGGGACATTCTCCCTTATCTCCTCCTCACCTGAAGACAGTTCATCACCCACAATTTTTTGTTGTTGCTGCCTCTTAATCTCCTGCAGCTCCTCCATGCTGAGCTCTTATTTAGGCTCCTCAACTAACTCTTCCACATCATCAGCATCAACCTCCAGGTCCACGGACTGCCCCAGAGTCACAATTTCCTCCATAATACCTGTAGGCTTAAGCTCAGTCTCAAAGCCTCTCTGGGTTACAGCTTCTGGCCACAATTTCTTCCAGGCAGAGTTCAGAGTCCTGTGAGAGACTTCCCCTCTGGCCTTATCAATAGCATTTAGGCAATGGAGGCTATCATAATGTTTTTTTCCAGAATTCTCCCTAGGTGAACTCTGTATCTGAGTTCACTTCAAAGCACCTCTGGAAATTTGCCTTTGTGTACAGTTTTTAAAAATTAGAGATGACCTGCTGGTACATGGGCTGGATCAGAGGAGTTGTGTTGTGGGCAAGAACCTCACAGTGATAAAGTTAAACTCCTCCAACAAGTTGCCCTCCAACCCTGGAGGGTGAGCAGGAGCATTACCCAAAACAAGCAGAGTCTTCAGAGGCAAATCTTTCTCCAGTAAATATTTTTTCAAAGATGGGTGAAACACTTTGTTCATCCACTCCATGAAGAAATACCTGGTGACCCAAGCTTTACTATTAGCCCTCCACATCACATGTATCTTGCCTTTTATCACATTATTTTTCTTGAAAACTTGTGGGTTTTCACTGTGGTAGACTAGCAGAGGCTTAAGTGTTTAAATCCTCTCTTGCATTCCCTCACAACAACAGAGCTAGCCTGTCCTTCATTGGCTTGTGCCCTGGTAATGCCTTCTCCTCTTGACTGATGTAGGCCCTGTTGGGCATTTGTTTCTAGAACAATCCTGTCTCATCACAATTGAACATGTGTTGAGGAACAAAACCCTCAGCCTTTACATACTTCTTAAACTCCTGAACAAATTCATCGGCAGCATCTTTGTTAGCAATGGCTGCCTCTCCATGTTGCACTTCTCTTTTTACAGTCATACCACCCATTACTGGTTTTAAACACTTCACTACTCTCAGCACTTGTTTAAGGCTTGTTTTTCAACAGATCAGCATGCAACACTTCTGCTGTTTCACAAATCATAGCCTATGAAATACCATCTTTTCTTGGTCACAGCTTTCACTCCTTTAGCAACATTAGCTGCTCTGATGGCCTCTTTATTTTCCATGATGGTGAAGATGGTTGTTCTTGGCATGCAGTACTGTATAGTGAGATCAGACACACGGATGCCACTCTCATATTTCCTATTATCTTTTTTTTCTGCTCTATCGTGCTTCTAACTAATTTTCTTTTCTGTTTACTGTTATCACTAACCTTCTTAGGATCCATGAATGTACAGTACTGCACTTATTTGCACAAAGAATAGCAAGCAAGCACAAGAAAGTGTACAGCAGACCTGTTCTAGAAAGAGCGATGAATACCAAGGAAATGGCGAGTACCAATATGATTTTTTCTAGTCAAAATGCAACAAATACCAAATCTGATGAATTTTGAGGCTGATGAGTACCAAAGTACCACTGTATGCGGATTTAATTTAAAACTTTTATTCCGAATTTTATAGCGGTGGTGCAGTGGTGAGCATTGCCACCTCACAGCAAGAGGTTCTCCAGTTCGATCCTCGGCTGGGGTGCCTTCTGTGCAGAGTCTGCATGTCCTCCCTGCGTGGATTTCCTCTGGGTGATCCAGTTTCATCCCACAGACATGCTGTAGGTGGATTGGATACTCTAAATTGGCCCTAGTGTGTGCCTTCCGTGGAAGGTCGGGCACCAGGCTGGCAACTCGACACTGTAAAAACATCACTGCCAATCATGAGGAGAGAGGTGATCTGCTGTGGTAAGCCCTAACCAGGAAAAGCTGAAAGAAGATTCCAAATTTTATAGCACAGACACTGATTGACTTTTGCCAAACAAAATAATACAGTCTTACAATGAAAACAGACTTAGCCTTAACAATAAACTCCTCTGCCCTTGAATCTCACATTCATTGAGATGACATTGAAACCCACATTCAATGAAAATGCATCTGGCTAGTGGCAGATTGTTTACCTTTGAGCTGTTTTCAAACCGTAGGGCCCTCGTACACATTTTTAGGACCATGCATACATGCTTGTGTTCTTTGATTCACCTTCCTCATTGTATTAAATTGTATTCCTGGTAGAATACAGCAACACTTGTTAGAATGTGTTTTAAATTTATAGTTTTTAACACTTTTCCAGTAAGCAATGAAGCAAAACATATGGACCAATTATGACAAAACTGCCCATTTCAGAACATTTCAACCATAAAAGGCCACTTAAACTTCTGTCACTACAGTCCACCAATAACAGTCAATATACACAATCTCTACAGAAATAAAAGTCATCTAAATAATTCCACATTAAAGAGATCTGTAACTAATGAAGAGGTGGCTGCTGACAAACTCATTTATATTTCAATGTTTTATCTATAAATGCACTGCCTGTTGCCCTTGAAGAAAAAATTGCCTATGTTACAATAAAAAAAAAGTAAGCTGGTAATATTGCAACATGGAATCGCTGGCAAACTGACAACATATTCATAGTTACTAGGCATCTCATCTAACGGAGGACACACTCAGGACTGCAGCACCCCCCCTCCCTTAAAGTACAACACAGTATTAGCAATCCATCTATATATTGTGGGAGTAGAACCCACAGCCTTATGCATCAAGAAGCAAGTATGCTGCCTAATGTGCTAATACACTGATTTCAAGTTCTACAGCATAATGACAACCATGTGCTAAACAAAACAGTAGTAGATTGAAAACAGACATCATGAGAAGCAGTAAACTTCTCTTCCCGTGTAGCTCATTATTCATTGAAGATGCACTGAAGCTCACAATTCTTTGAAAATGCAGTGAAAAACTCACTATTCCTTGAAAAAGCCACTGAAACTCAGAATTCCTTGAAAATACACCGAGGTAGTTGGTGTCATACCATTCAGCTGTCCAAATTTCAGAAGAATGTCCAGATTTATGCCTCATATATTTGTTTTGCTCCTGTTAATTTTTTTTTCTGGCAAACTACAGAGGATTAAAGTCACTAAATAATGACATACATTTGAGTTTCAGACTTCATATCCTTCAGAAAATGCAACCTAACACAATCCTGTTATTCTAACAACATTCTAAGTTTATAAGAGCAGTCTTTAAAATCTGTCCTTATTTTTGGGTCTTTGTACCCCCATTATTTTAGCCTTTGTCCAGATTAAGAGGTATGGTTAGTTTAGAGGATTCATTTTTTTTTCCTGTATCCAAGGTACAGGGTTTGAACTTGGGTAAATGAACTAACCTACTATCCCTAATTAGGGCATTGCAAACACACACACACACACACACACACACACACACACACACACACACACACACACACACACACACACACACACACACACACACACACACACAGTTTTGCTCATAATGGGAAAAGTAGGATCTGACCAGTCATGTTGCTCCCTGGGCAGAAGAAGCAGGAACATTATGTATTTACATTGCATGTGCCAATGCAGAAAAGAGAAGAGAAGAAACAAGCAACAGGAGCATTGATGCACACACACTGTAATGCAGATCTGCAACACAGATGGCATTCTTAAAGAAGGATGCCCTTCATGAAGATGTATTTTTTTTAATTAAAAAATAAATGCTATGGCTTGTGGCAGCATCCCCCATGGCCAGTAGACCCCCACACAGCCAGCAGAGCCCTAGGCGATTGCCTAGGTCACCTATTGCTGGATATGGCTCTGATGAGAACCCATGCACATACCACATAAATGACACCTCCTCAAAACTGAAGATGCTATTAAGAACCTGGGCACATTCAACAGACAATTATTTTTCACCTCCATATATCTACTGTTGTCAGGAACTCTTTCTAATTAGTCCAGTAGATCATCTGCTTCCAAAGAAGTTATTATCCCTTTCTACACCTCCCTCAATAGACCCATAATAGAATATTCCATTTTGTATATATCTGTTCAAACACATGATACAAGCTGAAAAAATCTCAGTGCTTCCTCATTAGTAGACCCAAGCACTTGACTTCCATGAATTACACATGTCATCTTGTAGCATTATTTCCTTTATGTGTCTCATACAGAGTCCTAAGGGGTGACCTCTGCCTTGCCTGCAATGCCTCAAGTGACCCAGTCCTATGCAGCCTCTTACATATCAAAAATAAAAACTGTAACACCATGAATGCCCACTCAAAAGATATAAACCTCCACTGTGATATAAACTGAATCTGCTGGTGGAATAAATACCTGTTTCAAAGAATTCCACTCCTGTGGAGCAGACTTCAGCTTCACATTAAACAAAGCAGCTCACTAACTCTGTTCAAAAACAGCCTGGATGAGTGGATGGGTAAAAGAAAATTCATCCCAGGAGTGTCCCTTCTATCCCTCATGGAAAGGGGGAGTAATAGAACAATTTGTGTTTGCTAGGCTTCAAATTATCTACCCAATCAACAGCCAAGTAATAACCTATGAACCTATGGAATTAGAATGAGAGTAACATTATTTGAAGAGAAGAGGAATAAGTAAAAGATGAATGCACGTTTCTGAGGCCCTGATAAACAGCAGCATTTGAAGGGATTGCCAAAGCTGGAGCAGAAGTGGAGAAAGACATGACAACATAGGTTTCATCTGTGCAGATGAATTAGCAGATGAAGATGGTGATAGATGACATCTGCTGGAGTGCAACAAGGCTCAAGAGACTTAAAAGAAATGAACAGGAGATACATCAGCAGCATCAACACTGCATAGCTAGGGAGATGAGTGGGAATCAATACAAGAAGTGAATGATGGAGATACTGAATTAGTACAAATGGACCTACAAGGAGAGATAGTAAGGTAATTAAAAAGTACTAGTGCTTTCTTTTTCCTTATCCTGTTTCTGTGTGTCCATGACATGAGATTTAGACACTGGTCTATACAGACATCACAGACATGGGACAAATATTTCATTAAGAGCCAGGGGAAGAAAATACCCTATGAAGTAATAACATGATTAACTCATAAGTAATTTAGATGAATGGACATTTGATGGATATGAAGGAACGCAAACTGTTATGAAAAGCAAATAAGTATGCAGTAGTACAACAACGAGAATAAGGTCCATATAACTGAAAAAAAAAATTACATTGTGTAAATAAATATAAAAGATAAACTCAACTTTGTAATCATCAGGTCTGGGTCATGCTGTAAGTATTAATAATGGAATTTGTATCCTATGCACAGGTGTATTGCCAGTTTGGGAAGGGCTGTAACTGCTTCCACAAGGAGCATTAGGATGTAACAATAATACAGAGGGAACAGATTAGAGTGGAAGTGTGATGATTGTCTAATTTGAAGAGGGAGGCTTAATGTTCTGATATGAATGGATATACTCGAATATTAAGAAGTTGTTAGGGGAGAGAAAGTATAGTGTGAGGTACCCTTAGATAAGTGAGAGGATATAGTAGAAGGGAATAAAGTAGAGGAGGAGCAAGTTACTATATGAGGCTAAATGTGGAAATGGCCTGCTCCTAAAATGCCAACAGACTCACAGCTTACCACGGAAGGGGGAGAGTCTGAGTGTAGGCATAGACCAAACTCAGTCCAACTTAGAATGTCTCCCTGGAGTAGTATGGGGAAGGGGTAGTTAAAGAGGATAGCAGGGAAGGAGAAAAAGAGAAGGGGTATAGAGATAAGCTTGATTGTGTGAAACCTCATAGTATACTCAAATCCCATTAAGGGCAAAAAGGTGCACTCAAAATTAAAGAGATAATATTGAAGTGCTGCTTTTTCACAAAACAAAGTTAAAAGTCAGAGTTGGTAGGAAGACCCTTAATACTGACTGTCCTCGGAGAAAATGAGGTCACAAGGTAGGTGGATGGAGAAAGAAAGGATGAAATGTTTTTTTATGAGAGCACTGTAGGTCACCATAGAAAGAATACAGAGTGAAACAGTGTAATTGTTTAGATGGCAGGACAGAATATAGTGACAAAGGTGGATTGCATGGGCGGGGGGATAACAGCAATTCTTCAGTAAGTTCCTTGAGTAGTTTGATCAGTTAAGAAGGGAAGGGTGGTAAATTATGGGGAGGGGACTTCAGTGTAATCATAGACTCCGAAATGGACAGAAAAGGAAACATAATCAAAACATGAAGGAAGTTTTGATGACAAGGATTACAGAAAATGAATGACTAGATCATTGGAGGCTCTAACTCCTCAGAAAAAAAATGACTGTACCTTCACCAGTAACTGCATAACCCAAGCCATTTGACTAGACAGATCCCTGGACTAGCGAACTGTGTCACAAAGACTGATAGAATTAGAAATACAAGAAATGCAAGAAAAAGGAATAATTTCAGACTATGAAGCAGTTACGTCCACAACCACAAAGCAGTTAAAATAGTCATAGGAGGAATCTCTCATTTTATGTTGGGGTAGGATGGTAATGGGCCTGCTATAAATTAACATCACAGGAGGCAGAAAATGTAGATGATCATTGGGGAAATACTTTGGAAATGACAAAGACAGAGATTTAAGGAGAGCATCAGCTGATAGGTATGGCAAAACTATCATTTATAGGCAAATAATGAAATAGATTGGCAAAGGAGGAAAATGTTAACACGTGAGAAATAATGACTAGAAATGTCCTAGTGGATAACCCGATGGAGATATGGAAAGAAAATTGGAATAAGTAAAAGCAGATACAGTGTGATTTTGTGCTGATTATCAAATTATAAATGAAAACAGTGTCAGCATTAGTGGCAGAGAGCTGGTACTGGAATGACTACTTGTAAATAGTAAAATAATTGGTTGGCAAGGATATGTCAAGGATAAAACATGATTAGGGGCAAATGGTGGAAGAGGATGACAGGATTAAGTTCAGCTTTAGAAAATTCTAGAGTTCCCATTATAAGAAAAATACTTTAGGGGGGCTGGAACAATGGTACTGGGAGACCAAGGGTAAAGACTACCATTTGCAGGAGGACTAGAAAATAACAGAGTAGAGATTACCAATGAGGAAGCACAGAAACACATATTCATCATTAAGAAAAGCAAAGCATGAGTACTTAATGGATTTCCTGTAGAATTCTATAACTGGGAATTTGAGCAAGTATGGCAAATGGAGGAATTCAGTTGTATGGGGATATGTGGGACTGTATCTAGTTCCATGAGGAAGGTAAGATGGAAGTCATATCGAAGGGTGAAAGGACATAATGGGTTGGAAGTTACAGACCTAACTCATTTATGACTCAAATTGCAAAATTAGGAATTAGTGACCATTTACGCTTGGCAACACTATAAGCTGTTTGGCACTGAGAAAAGCTAACTAAATTGAGTTAGTAGTGCTGAACTGCAAATTTGCAGTATGAAATGGCTTATAGCAGTGTCAAATGTAAGATCATTATTTTACATTAGTAGACTAGGAACACTGTCTCACTATTGTTTTTTTTCTCTCAGTTCACATTGCAATTCCTGTTTGTATTATACTAATTTAACTTTAATTTTTAAATTGGAAAAATGTCACTAAAATATTAAATTATTATCATATAAATTGTATCTATTTTAACCAATGTTGTCACATTATGTGAAACTTGGTATAATTATTTCAGCTGTAGTTGTTTTATATTATTTTTGAAGCTTGTAAAATTATTGTTCTTAAAATGTTCTTGAAATACTTTAGAGATTTTCTCCCTGTGCCCCTGGTGAAAATGGGCATCTAGTCAGGTGGACTTTCCCAGTAATTAAATGTCAATAAATTAATAAAAATAAATATTGTAGTGGGCCCCATCATAGTTATGGGCCCAGGATGCTGCCTAAATCACCCCTATTATAATTTGCCACTGTTAAAAATGGTGACAAATCATATGCTACATTTGTACCAACTGGCTTGCTATAACCTATACCACCACAAAAGCAGTATCAGTATTCATTTCTGTACTAGCATTCAGAAATACCAGCATGGAAATGAATTCTGGAACTGCACTACCAGTCAATTGGTATCTCCTAATCACATACCTTAATACCTTGAATCTGGAGCGGCTGCCTGCTTTGCCCATGCTAACTATGCTTCTGTGTGAATTTGCCACCTATGAAGACACTCAATAACCCTATTTTCAAACCATTCATCCACATCAGCTTTGAATATTTAAGAATAGAAGCCTTTCTAAACCATAAAGACAATTAATTCCATAACTTTCCAGCCCTACATTAAATTGATCTTCTCTCAATGGCAGTGTTATATATTGGAATATTCACAAAGAAGCAGTTATTTCTTGTGCCCATACAGTGTGCCTTAAATTCTAACTCTAGAGTAGCCAATACAATTGCACTAACCATACATTTATAGAGTAGTATAAAATTGCACTTTACTCAGAAATGTTTTACTCTAGCATTCTATCTAGCGCAGGACATTTTGATTCTCCCTAATCCTGATTGCTGATTACAGTTATCAGTACAAGCTGCTGCACAGTATTCTACGTTTGATCTCAAAACAAGCTTGTAAAGAGGATGGGCAATATTATTTTATCTCAGCTAGTTGTATAAAAACAGAAAAAAAGTTTTTTTTTTTATTTCCAGGAGTGCAAGCCTCCCTGCACCCCAGCAATGGAAGAAGCCCCCCGCTGAGAATTTATATATACTAACCCCATGGTTACACCTCAATGGGGAAAATAGAAATAAATTCTCACACAATACAACTATTTGTGTTGAAACTCTTTGCACCAAAAAAAAAAAAAACACAAAAAAAACAGTGATCCAAAAACACAGCAGGATCATTTGATAAATTTTATAATCAACCCAGCCTTAGTGTTGTCAGCAAACTTTTGTGTGTGAAAATCAATCATGCACATGTTAAACAGTGTTGATTCAAGGACCAACCCCTGGGCCTGGGGGACCCCCACCTTAACTAGCAAATAGCTGGGCACAATATCCTCAGTTTTGACCCTGAAAGTTCTGTTGACTAATCAATTACCAACCCACTTGATAATATATTGATTGTTATTCAGTAAAGCATATTTAGTGTTCAAAAATGTGCACCTGATCAGCAGTCCAGTCAGCATGCTCACTGTTAAGTCAGCATATCCAAATAGATGGAAGTCTAGCTGCTAAAGTCTTTTTGGAAGTCTTGCTGCTAAAGTCTTTTTGAGTGGCCAGGATTTCTTTTGGAGCATTTTTCTTTAGTAAAGCAATAATTTATTTTACATGCTACAAGGCAATTATTTGAGCATTATCGGGGGCATTCTGTAAAAGTCTAAACAGCTGAGATTTATGCTTACTAGCAGTATGACTGATTTTGCTATGGTAACCATACCTTTCAGTTGTCCAAACATTTGCAGGATGTCCCTGATTGTTCTCATATTTTTCTCTAGTACCTCATAAAATGTTGCTTTCCTGGCAAGTCACTGAGGATTTCTGTCAGTTAGTCATGCCAGACATTACAGTTTCATACTGCCTGCTTCACAAAATGCACATTGAAGCCAAAACCTGTTGTTCTCTTAACTTATCGGCTATCTACACTAAGACTTTGCAGTTAAGCACATTCTCCCCTTTATCCCTGTTGTATTTTAGTCTTAGTCTAGAATTCTTGATAACTAGAACCAACACATAAGCTGATGACATAAAAAGGGAGAGCAAAAGAGAGACTACTAGTAAACTTAAGTTTAGACTGCAAGAGCATGCCAGGGATATAAGCACAGAAAAACAAAGGGCCAGATTCCAAAAGAGATGTTTTCAGTGTGTCTGTCCTGATTCTGAAAGACCTGCTATCAGTGTAAGTGACTTACTTTGGTGTAAGGTCTATCTATAAACAGGCTTACTACAGCAACCAGATTCTAAAACACCTGCTATCAGCCTGTCTCAGTGTAAGTGGTCACTTACACTGATGGAACTGGGGCCAATGTTTACATACAGCAGCTAAACATTGTATGTATACTTCTCAATTACTGTGATTTAGACATAAAACTATGACTTTTAACTGAAAATCTCTTGTTCCTCCTTTAGTTACTGAGTTTCTTCTGATTTTCTTCATAAAGACAGACTTGTCCCGGGGTCTATACATTATTAAATAACTGAAATAGGCCTATACGAAGTTTCTTATCACTAAGTATATGGGATCAAGCATCTAATGACCTTCTATTCTAAAACAAATGTGAAAGTGCTCCTCTTTTGGCCCCTGTGCTATAATTTATAAAGATCAGCACTGTGTGTTTAATGTTTAAAGGCTGAGTTATGAACATGAAGTTTCACAGTAGTGATCCTTCTTTAAAAGCTACTGTTTTAGAAAAAAATAAGTATGATTTCCTGAACACACAAATTATAAGATAACAAAAGCTTTTTAATGCTGAATGTAAAACATTGAATCTTAAAGGGCTTAATGCTAGTGTCAATTGGAGATGCTCCTTAATCGATTTTTAATGGAATTGGTCAAAATTTATTTATTTTTTGTTTGTTTGTTTTCATTTAAAGTTTTCTGTTTTTAATTGTGGTATACCCCTTTAAAGGAGATGCTGAGATGTGGAAGCCTGTGTGAATCAGTGTAATGAGTTACTTTTGCTGGCCTCTACAGTCATTAATCTTATTTTACTATTTCATTTTAATTTGGTTGTTTAACTACTTTATGGTTTTGTGTAGTAGCATTTTATGAAATTCAAGTAATATTGCAAAATGACTGTGCTGGAACTAACCAGAGAAGCATGAATTAATTTATATTAATGCAGGAGACTCCTATTAATGGTGAGCCTGGGAGGAAAAGTTTGTTAGCTGTGGTGAGTGACTTTCCCCTCAGATTCATAGACATGTTAGCACCAGTGCTATCTGTGCAGTGTTGGTGAGCACACTAGCATGATGGTGATATTTAGAGAGTCAGAGACATGACAAATTTGCCCTGAGCAGCATCTCATGAGCAGCGCATTACTGTGTCACTCCATTGAACACTAGTGCTCCCCCATCAGCACTTGCAATGCAGTTCCTCAGAACTTACTAACATGCTCACACACACACACACACACACACACACACACACACACACACACACACACACACACACACACACACACACACACACACACCTTTGTAGTAGTTAGCCCATGTGGCTGTAACAGTGTCTTTCATGCCATAGGAATTAATGGATACATACCGTCAAAAGACAGTATACACTTCATTTGGTGTGTACCCCAAGCACCCCACATACAGTGGTAGAGATAATCCTAGTAATATATATCACTATTCTGTTGCTGATTAATATTTCTGTGGTAGAGCATGTTGATAATTTGCAATACCTACACACCTGGACTGTCACATTTGCATGTGGCTCTCACCACCGAGACTGCTGTTTTACTACAGGCAGATACCTTGGTACAACTTTGTGCTATAGCAGTCTCTTAGTCACTCTGTATAAATTACAATGGCAAAGTTTATGGAAACTGAAACAGTACTAGACAGTAATAAACTTTAGTAGCAATGTACCAAACACAATATTTATTGAGGTGGTTGAAACATTTGAGTGGCATAAAAGTGTTGTTAGGCAGTCAGAATGAATTTTACAATCTTGTTGAAAAGAAGTACAAACTTTAATAGATGTGCAATTTTCATTCTTTGAGAGCTATGGTATTACTAATATATACATAATTTGATTTTCTTTTGCAAAGGAAAAACCTAAGATAATTCAAATGTGTGAATTCTTTTCCATGAAATAATTTTTTTTTTTTTTTTACTTTTCTAGCAAAATGGCTGACACACAGATTATTTATTTGGATATTTATTTAACTTCACTATTATGGGTAACACATAGGAATATGTGTCATATGGGTCACTGATCATAACCAGCGTATTATGCTTTCGGGACATAGATGACAAGGAATTTACCTAAAGAGCAAAGCTGGATATATGAATCTTAACATCCTTGCCGAGAGCACATAAAAACAGAATACTTGATAGTGTATGGAGCTTTATCTGCTCTATTGCACTACAGGTTACATAAGACAAAAAGAAACAAAAAGTATATGAGCGAGGAGTATTTTAATGGCTTTCTTAACTGGTTCTTTTTAATGACTGGTTATATATTAGTTCTGGGTGGGGGGGGGTTGCCTTTGTATTTAATTATTTCTTTTTTTAGTTGTTATATCCCCTTGAAGGCTGTCCTGAAGCCCTGGGAGCCTGTAAGGGTTAATGTAATAAACTACTGCTGATAGATGCTATTAACATTTGCTTTATTTTACTGTTTTATTGTAATTTGGTTGTTTAAATGCTTAATTTCTTTCTCCTTAATCTGTCTGATTTGCATCTTTTCTCCCCTTTGATCACACCACTTTGATGGAAAACCCTACCTCTGCCTTTTCTCGGCAGCATCCTCCATCATTCTATTCCTCCTCCTCCTCCTCCCATGTTCCATCCCTCCTTCATTTTGTGCCATATCCTAATCATCTGATTTTATTCCATCTTCACTGACCCTAACTAGTATCACCACTGAAATCTAAGATAAACCCTTTCTTTCAGACACCAAAGTGCATATCGTTTTACTTGTTATAATAGTCTATTCACCCTGCCTCATTACTTACCCCACTCGTGTATAACTGCCCCCTTTGTCCTTGTACTGCTATGGTTCCTTCACTTCTTTTAGTTAATCGCTGTTGAGTTTCCCATGCTTGTGCTGACAGATGATGTTTCCACTCCTGTCAGTCTCCTGATGCTGCCCTGCATGTGTCTCATCCTTGCTCAAGATGTCTTTTAAAAACAGATAAAAAAGTGGTGGGGCCCTTCAAAAAATGAGATGTAACACTGCAATCAGCCTTAATATTCCTGCTATGACCCTTTCTGTTCTACTCTGTTTTATGTTTTCAAGGTATTTACTGTCCTACTGTCTTATTCCTTTTCTATCATCTTGTCCAGTGTTATGGATTTTTCCATTCATTCATTGACATCCCAAGAAGCACAGCATCTTTGTGGACTATAATCACATTTTTTTTCTCATCACAGCTTCAGTAATAAATTGCCCATTTCCCATCTCATTCAGCACATGGAGAAATAAATGACATCTGAACTGCAATGTGTTTATCCCTTTGCTATACTTGGTGTAAGAGTACTAGAGTCTTTGTGTATCCCTTTGCTATACTTGGTGTAGGAGTACTGGAGTGTTTGTGCATCCCTTTGCTGTATTTTAATGTAGGAGTAGCAGAGTATTTTTGTATCCCTTTGCTATACTTTACTGTAGGAATACGAGTGTTTTTGTATCCCTTTGCTATACTTCAGTGTAGGATTACTAGAGTATTCGCCTATTCACTTATTATACTTCAGTGTATGAATACTAGAGTACAACTTTCTCAGGATAGCATAATTCAGGGCTGCAGCTTGGAATTTTGATACCTGGGCTAAATGTATAGAATTGGGCCCTGTAACTTCTCCCTGCAATTCTTCCATGCATACCCATCTACCACACAGACATGATATGTACACACATACCCAGGGCCTAAGATGACAAGGAACCATAGGCAAATGGCTACATGGTATCCTTATCCCACGACCCACTGTTCCCACATAGCTCATCCTCCAGTGCCCTACTTCCCAGACCCTCCATGTGATCTATAGTAAGACTGGATTTTTCTTGACTTTTTTTTGCTTTGTCTTCCTTTTCAGCTTCTTTTTCCATCTTTTCTACACATCCTAACTGATCCAGGATATTAAGCAAGTGGTCTAGGGGCTAAAGGGCTGACAGATGCCATAGAATTATAGAATCGATGGGGTACATTTTAAAAGTTTTTTCCAATGTTTTGATCCAAAGATGACTGATGACTCAAACAAAACAGACAAAGTAAGAATATGCATTTATTACTTTTTTTTCTTATTGGGGAAGAGGAAAGCTCTGTCCAGGTCTTAATATTCAATGGTGATAAAATAGTTGTTCCCAATAAACTGGGAAGAAACTACTAGTAATAATTCATCAATAATATTTGAGAAATGTAAGGGCAAAGAGCCATTGTTTTGGAACTCTTACATTTTTTTTATCCTGAATCTTACAAAACAGTCATTTCCTGATCCTAAATATGGCAGCTGTGGGAGTGTGGTCTAAATAATACTTTTTGTTCAAAATATAGATTTTGTCCCCGATGTGAAAAATAAGTTAAAAAAAGAAAACATTACTTGTGCTAAATGTGAAAGCAGGCATGAGAACAACATACCATACCAATACTGATTCAGAATGTTGTAGTTTACAATGCATTTATATTACATTTTTGGGAAAAAACATAATTTTAGATGCAGTGCAAAACTAGTAGCATCACCAACAGAACAATTTTGGGTTTTATAAGTATGCTATACTCTGTGTAATGAGGACTGAATACTGTTACCTGCCAGAAATACCCTAGCTTACACCTGGACAATTGCACTCCATCTACCATGAGTACCGAAACACATTAGTAAACAATGCACGCACAACTTACATATATTGGTAGCAGCCAGGAATACCCCAGATTACACCCGGAAGATTACACTCTATCTACTATGTAGCAGTAGTCACAGAGTGCATCTCCCCAGGCTGAATACAGTCTATGAATACACTGGAGAGTGAGCTATGTAAGACTACCATTGTATCACACCCAGCACACAGTGATAGGATTCCTCATGAGCATGCTGCTAACACATTAGCAAATACAGGAATAGAAATTCAAACAGAAAAAGTGTAACAATAGTGCATTTATGCAGAACCACCCAACCAGGGTTTATATATACAGTTCAGTTCTGCAGACTATCAGTAGCACATGGGCAGTGTATTCTATAACTAATCATACACAAGTGTGTGCAGTGCACTACAGAGGCTAAGTGTAGTGCTGGTGATTGTTAAAGGAGGAAAACTAAACACTGGCAGTGCCCCACCCACCATCTGTGCCAAGTACAAAGTTACTACTTCTCCCTCCCCCAAGCAGTGGCAGTGCTATAATTCAAGCAAAAACCCTGGCATAATTTAGCTTTAATACAAGAATCCACAATTTCATACAAGTAAGATTTTTTTTTCTGTAAGTGATGACTAAAAAAGTCCATGATTTTTTTTCTAATGTTTATTGTTCAGTGATGTCTGTATTAGCCAAATACAATGCAATAATTTCATACAGCATTTTAGAAAGTGCATTTACCCAGATCCAGCTGTTCTTGCTATTTCTGAGAGCTCCATAAAATGTGGACACGGTTGCCTTTTTACTTCATCACAGTTTTCATCTGAAAAATCCCCACAGTCATTATCACCATTGCATTCCAGTCTCTTCCTTATACAACGACCTGAAAAGAATAAGGCATGAGAACTGAATGAGAAAGCTATACTTTTGTATTAAACTATTTATTCTTTTATTTATTACTTTATGTAAACTATTGTGTATAATATGCTCATCACATCTTCTCATTCCTTGTATTTCATATTGAGACCATCCACCATATGACAGTGGTGCAACTTATATGTGTTATTGTTTAAAGTAGAGAAGCCCATCTTGGAGTAGTGGCTTGCAGACTAGGACATTGCATTGACATGTGGTGTTTGATACCATCATACCAATGGCATGGCTACCTGAAAACTGATACTCACTCCACCCTGTCCCTAAGCAGAATGTGCTTCCCTCACATGATGTCTTACTGATAACATACATGACTAATATGTTAATGAGCTGCATAAGTAGAATTCATTCAGGACTGCACATTTCTGTAGGTCTTCCTCCGGTGTAAATGGCCAGGATGACAACTTTGCAGAAAGTGTTAGTATTTGCTGTAGCAATACTGCCCTCCTGGGATATGGGAGAAGTATGAAGAGTTGTAATACTGTTACCCTGTTAGAATACAGGAGAAGTATAAAGTGCTGCAGCACTGTTACACTAATGTGATATGGGAAAAGTATGAAGTCTTACAGTAGTGTTATACAACAACAATATCTGAGACATAGGGAAGACTACAACAGAATTACCCTGCTATGATATGGGAAAAGTATGATCCTATAGTAGTGTTTCCCTGCTACGATATAGGAGAAGAATGCAGAGCTACAGAAGTGTTACACAAATGGGCTATGGGAGAAGTATGAAGTGATATTCTAGCAGCTCACTAAAAGGATATGGGAGAAGTATGAAGTACTACAGTAGTGTTACCCTGCTATGATACAGGAGAGGTATGAAGTTGCAGTCATGTTACTTGGCTATGATACTGTCAACATTTGAAGTTCTGTGGTGGTATAACGCTATTATGTAAGACAATTATGAAGTGCTACAGTAGTGTGTTATCCAGCAATGATATGACAGAAGTATGTGCTATAGTAGTGTTTGGCTGGCTGAAATTAACTGTATTAGAAGCTGAAGTTAAGTACAAACTTGCAGTTTTAAAAATAGTACTGTATTTTATTTTTTTCTGCCAACTTAATTGTTTAACTTAATTTTGCCACACTGAAATATTTTTTGCCTGACTGAATTATTTTATATATTTTCTGGCATTGCTTTCTATTCTCATCTGTCCTGAAACTGTTTTTTTCTGTCTATTTAATTGTTTCACTGAATATTGTGGTCTGTCTGTCTGTCCCTCTGCAGTTATAGGGGGTTATTGCTGTTTTCACCTCTTTGTTATTTGATATTTAACTCTTAGCCTAGAAGGTTTTTCTCTGCTTTAAGTGTTAGCCACATAGCTGGGAATTTATTTTTTGCTCAATATCTGAATGGTCTGCCTGGCTACAATTAACTGTATTAGAAGCTGAAGTTAAGTACAAACTTGCAGTTTTAAAGATAGTACTGTATTTTATTTTTCTGTATATTTAATACTTTAACTTAATTTTGCCAGACTGAAATATTTATTTGCCTGACTGACCTATTTTATATATTTTCTGACATTGCTTTCTGTTCTCATCTGTCCTGAAACAGTTTTTTCTCCCTTCCCCCCACCCTATTTTGGTGGCGTTCTTATAGTTGGTGACTTTGCAGTTGCCCGCCCTACTGTAAATTTGACCTGGGACACCCCCCCCCGCCAGTCTAGTGTTCACTCTACTTAATACCGAGAGAACATTTGAGAATGTCAACTCACTTCCTCTCTCCTTGCACTTTACTAAAAAAAATGCACTTTATTCATCTGCTTTTACTGTATTTGTGTTTCTTCCTACTTTATTACCTTATTTTGCTTTTGCCTCTTCTTAAAAGTACTCAGTTGTATTTATTCTGCTGCATTTATTACTGCATGGTAATAGCCTGATTAAATTGTAACTGTTATTCTAAGCCTATTAGTTTAGGCACTTGGGTTTCAGACCATTTGTTTTACATTAAGAAGGTTTGTGGTCTGCACTGTTGTGGCAGGATGGGTAGCTTACATCTTTCTAAGTTGGTAGTTGATGATTGATCGCTCAGTGTCTGTTATTCTAAAAGTGTATTAGTTCTGGTTTGAGCACTTCGCTTAGGGACAGTTATTTTACATTAAGAAGGTGTGACCTGTAATATTGTGGGAGGAGAGTGTAGTTTCTGCCCTTCTGAACCTGGACTTTCTTAAGTTCATAGGTTCATAGGTTCATACTAGGCTATCTGCCCTAGGGCATTTATAAGCCTAGCCAGAGTGTGTTTGGCTTTCACCACCCATTTTAAATTAATTTTGCTATGCCCTTTTTCGAGGTTAGTATACTGTGCCTCTGTCTAACAGTGACACAGAAGTGATACCCGGGGTAAACCTACGATCTCCCATCCACTCATCAAGATTCCTCTTGAAGAGAGTCAATGAGGGACTCTGCCTAACCTGGACTGGGATTTTATTCCAGAGTGAAGGGAGCCTCTGGGTTATGAATCTGTCCCTCCAGCATGTCCTATTTATTTCAGTGCTGAGGTTCAAGTCTCTCAAGCATGGCTCAATGGGATTTGGATTTTCTGAGGTGCAGCATGTCCATTAATTCCGGGTTGGACATGGCTTTATACGTCAGGCACAGATCACCTCTGAGCAGGCGGTATGCCACTGAATAAAGCTGGAGTTTCTTTAACCGGGCATCATATGGCATCTGTTTGAGCCCTTTGATCCTCTTGGTGAGGTACTTTTGGGGTCTTTCCATTTGCTGCAGGTGTCTGGTAAGGTACATCCCAAAAGGGGCATTGTACTCAATTATGGGCCTGATGAGGGATGAGTAAAGAGGCACGATGACCTCCCCTGATCTAGATGTGAATCCCTTCATGATTAGGTGGGCTATATAAAATGTTTTTCTAACCACTTTGGCCACGTGGTTGTCAAATGAGAGATTGCTATCAACTTGGGTCCCCAGGTCCCTAATTACTTCTTCTGTACTTAATGGATTACCACCTATGTGGTAATTTGTGGGCACTTTGTTTTGCCAAAGGGGATGACTATACACTTTTTGGCATTTAGCTTGAGGCCATGGCTCTGGCACCAGCTGTCTGTTTCTATGAGGCCCTTTTGGAGGATGCTTGTGTCGGCTGGAGAGTCAATTATGGTGCCCAGTTTGCAGTCATCTGTGAACTTGGTCAGCCACAGTCCTTCCATGTTGGCCTGTACCTCCGAGAAATATATACCGAACAAGAGAGGTCCCAGGACTAAGCCTTGTGGGATGCCACTTGTAACTGGTTTGGAGTCTGACATGGCTCCAGCAATTCTAACAATGTGGGTTCTGTCCTTGAGCCAGTTTGCAACCCATCTAGTGACATAGGGTTTATATTTAAGCTGATGAGCTTATCTATAATGCCTGAGTGGGGTATTGTATCGAAGGCTTTTCCGAGGTCCAGGTAGGCTGTGTGGACCACCTTCCCCTCGTCAATGGCCTTGATGACTGTTTCAAAGAAGTCGACCAGGTTTAAGAGGCAGGATCTGCCCTTAACAAAGCTGAACTGGGTAGGATCCAGTGTCTGTAGGTCCCCAATATCTTTATTTATGTGGTCCATGATGATCCTTTCCATAGCTTTGCAGACCAAGCTAGTCAGGCTTATAGGGTGATAGTTTCCAGGATCCATTGAGGCACCACCTTTGTGGAGAGGGACCACTGTTGCTGTACGCCACTCTTTGGGTACATATCCTGTAGTAAGGCTGAGATTGAACAGTAGTTTTATGTTTAGATTTAGCTCTTCTTGGAGTTCATGTAGGATGCAGCCCGGGACACCGTTTGGTCCCATTGATGCTGTGTTTTTTGCTTTGGAGAGGGCGGCTCTTACCTGAGCATCTGAGATGTCAGGGGGGCAGCACTCTGCTGGATAGATATTTGCCCTTTGGTGGGAGGGGAGAAGTTTGCGCTGAACCTGTCAGCTAGCATGTTGGCAATGTCTGTGGGTTCAGTGTATTTTTTGTCATTTTGGACTAATTCTGAGCATATCTGGGAATTCCCACCCAGGTTACTAACATAACTAAAGAAAGCCTTGTGATTATCCTTAGTGTCCTGTGCAATTGTTCTCTCGAAGCTGGCCTTAGACGATTTTATGAGTGCCCGTAGTTTTTTTGCTAATACTGATCAGAGATGCCTTCCCTTTTTGGGATTTTGCTCTATCATGTAGTAGCTTCCTCCTTCTATTGTATAGTTTGTTTATGGCTGGGGTCCACCAGACAGGACGTCTGCCTTTGGAGGATTGGGTCTTGGTTTTATTTGGGATTGCATGATCCATGCATTCCTGAAGGTGTTCATAGAATGCATTTATAAAGGATTCTGCGATCTGGGACATATTTTCCACAGGCCCGGGGGCTTTGAAGGATTCCACCTCAGTTTTGAGGAGTGTGAAATTTGCTTTAGAGAAGTTTTTCACTGTGGTTTTCTGGGCAGGGGGTGGGGTCGGGATGTGAATATCCAGTGAGATTAGTTTATGGTCTGATCTTACCAGTGAGGGATACACTTCTGGTCTGGAGCATAAAGTCCCCATGTTGGTGATGTTCCGGTCCAGTATATTTTCCCCTCTTGTGGGAGTGGTAACAAGTTGTTCCATAGCATCTGAGTTTATAAATTCTAGGAACCTTTGGGCTAGGGTGTTGGAGCTAGAGTAATGCTCCCAGTCTATGTTTGGGTAGTTGAAATTGCCCAATATAATGGTGTTTGGAGAGACCTTCATATTTTCCTGTGTTCTCAGGAAGGCCGAGTGGGGTTCCTGGGTTTGGGAGGGTGGTCTGTAGCAGGCTATAAACTGGAAGGCAGTTTTACCCACTGTTAGTTGCACATGGATAGTCTCTGATGCTTTGTGCTGTGCCACCAACCTGGAAGTGTGGGTATCTTTGACTAATATTGATACTCCCTCCTTTGTGGTTCGGTCCAAGTTTTGGGGCCAAAAAGCATGGTATGAGGTATAACCTGGTAGTGCTGGGGTGCTCTCGGGAGCCTTGAACCAGGTTTCTGTTACTGCACAGATATCGATGTTCTCCATGCTAAGGAGAGTTTTGAGTGCATGCATCTTGAGGTTTAGACTTCTGGCGTTGTGTAGCATTACTCTTAGTTTCTTATCCCTTGGTTAAAAGCTTATTGTGCCTGCTTATTTGAACTGTTTCTTTCCGAAATTGGTACACCTTTTTGCTGTAGCACAAGACTAGATTCAGATCTGCTGAATCTAGCTTTGTTTGTATAACTTGAGCACTAATCCAGGCCATCTTTTTCTGGAGAGGGTTCCCCTGCACCCTAGTAGCAGGAGTGTACAGTTAGAACTTGTCTGATCAAAGACTGCTGGAACAGGGCTCAGTTTTTAGCTTTTTATTGTTTAATTGGTTAATTTGTTTAAATCAGTTTGCTCATTTGCTACTGTTATATAAAAAAAATACACTTTATGCATCGCCGCTTAGCTAGGGTTAAACTATTCCCGGTGCCATAAAGTATCCTCTTCAAATTTTCCCTTAGAATTAGCCAGTTTTATAGTATTAGTACTTAAATCTGTTTCTTTGAGCTCAGCACTTGTTCAGAACTCATTGTAAGCACCTAATAAGCTACAAATTACTACAGCAGTCAACTTTCCTCACTTGTCTAGAGGAAAACAGTTTTTAGTACTTAATAGATAAGCACCTATCCAGGCATGTCTATGGGTCAGTTCCTTGTGTTTTCTCTTGTCTACCTGATGAATCTGGGCATCTTGAGGCAAATGCAGCAATTGCCTCATGTACACAGATAACCTTCTCCTCCTACCACCTAACACTACACCCTGTGAGAGATGCACTTATATAGCCAAACTGGAAGCAAAGCTCTCTTCACCCAAGACTGGACTAGACAGTCAAGAGGAGAGGGTAAACACTTGCACCACACCACACTCATCACATAGTCCCTCAAAACCTTCACCACCAAAGCACACACATAGAAACATAAAACACACACCTACATTCACATAGGCTCTCAATAAAAATCTGCCCAAGCAACAGAGACCTCCAAAGCAGAAATGCAAGCAACCTCCAAACCCCAACACAACCCAAATGACACATAGCCCACAAATTCAGTGTGCCACCCAACCACAGCCCATAAGGCATAACAACACACCCAACACTCTAGCCATAGGTGACTCTATAGTCAGGCACACTGATGTTCCACTCACCAGGCTAAACAAGGAAAAAGTTACTGTCAGCAGCCTGTCCAGTGCCAGGATCTGCCACATAATGCATGCACTCAGGTCACTCCACAACAAGTACAAATATGACTCTGTCATTGTCCATGTTGGTGTGAATGACCTGAGAAGTATCTCCCTGGACTACATGAAATGAGACATGGAGGAGCTCTCCGATCTTGTAGCCCAGGCAGGTATGACCCTAGCCATGAGTAGCATCCTGCCATAACCCAGAATGATACCACAGTACAAGGAAAAAAATATTGACTTCAACAATTGGCTAAGCTTCTGGTGTCATTCTAAGGGGATCCAGTATCTGCTTGGGATGACATGATCGACAGACCATGATGCTTTGCCAGAGATGGCCTTCACCTGTCGCCCTTGGGATTTCAGATACTGGCTAAGGCTCTTGCCACTCCTATTGTGCCTTTTTTAGGCAAGGTTCAAATGACAAATTCACCACTGTAACAGGTACAAGCAAGCATAATCTGAGGATAATGCTACTCAATGCTAGAAGTCTAAACCTCAAAATGCACTCACTCAAGGCACTCCTTAAAATGGAGAACGTCAACATCTGTGCAGTAACAGAGACCTGGTTCAAGAGCACGCCTGCATTACCAGGCTATAATTCATACCACACCTTTCGGCCCCCTCACCTGGACCAAAATACTAAAGGTGGAGGTGTGTCCATATTCATTAAGGATATCCACACCTCCAGGCTACTTGCTCAGCATAATGCAACCTAGATTATCCAGATGCAACTAACTCTGGACAAGACTGCAATCCAAATTGCAGTTTGCTACAGATGCCCCACCATGCCCCAGGATTCCCACTTCTTATTTCTTGATACTCTGGAAAATATTAGGGTACAACATAACACCCTAATAATGGGTGATTTCAACTACCCCACCATTAACTGGGAAAACTACTCATGTACCAACTCTTCTGCTCAATGTTTTCTGGAATTCACAAATCCCAACGCCTTGGATCAACTTATCCACACCCCCACCAAGGGTAGCAATATCCTAAACCTGGTCATTATCAACATGAGCGACCAGTGTTCCACACCAGAGGTCAATTCCTCATTGGACAGATCTGACCACAAGCTAATCACCCTAGACATCCACATCCCGCCCCCACCCCCATTAGGGAAACCACTGTAAAAAAATTATCCAAAGCCAACTTCATGCTTCTTAAGACAGAAGTGGCAAACTTTACAACAACCATGCAGATGGACAATAGAGGTATGACTGCTGAATCCTACACAAATGTACTTTATAAGCACTTATACGAGTGCATGGATTGTGCTATCCCTAACAGAACCAAGATGCTATCCTCCAAAACAAGGAAGCCAATCTGGTGGTCCTCTGCCATAAACAAACTCTACAACAGAAGAAAGAAACTGCTGCAAAAAAAGAGTAAAATCCCATGATTGCAGGAACTTCCTGGTCAGTCTCAGCAAAAAGCTCTTAAAATCCTCCAAAGCTAGCTATTAAAACAAAATCACCACTGTTTCTAAAGACAACCACAAAGCATTCTATAGCTATGTCAAGAATCTCAATCACAACAGTCAGATCTGCTCTGAGTTACAGCATAATGGCACTAAATATAAAGAACCAACTGATATTGCCAACATCCTGGCAGATAGGTTCAGTGCTAACTTTACCCCCCTCTCAGCCCCTAAAGGGCCTATCTCTATACCAGAAGAATGTAAAGTTCCTGTAATCATAGATGCAAAGGTAAAAACCACACTCTCCAAAGCCAAGAACACAGCATCCATGGGACCTGACAACATCCCAGGCTGCATTCTACATGAACTACAGAATGAACTGGCACCCCACCTAAGTACCATGTTCAATCATAGCCTCACCTCAGGTTTTGTGCCCACTGAATGGTGCACAGCGATGGTTATCCCACTACACAAAGGGAGATCCACCACAGACCCTGGGAACTACCGCCCCATTACCCTGACAAGCCTGGTCTGCGAAGCCATGGAACGTATCATCATGGAACTTAGAAACAAAGACATTGGTAATCTCCAAACTCTGGACCCTATCCAGTTCGGGTTTGTAAAAGGTAGATCATGTCTCCTAAATCTGATAGACTTCTGTGAAGCAGTCACCAAAGCCGTAGATGAGGGTAAGGTGGTTCACACAGCCTATCTCGATCTCGGTAAGGCTTTCAACACCATACTCCACTCTGGAATTATAGATAAATTCACTAAAATAGGTATAAATTCCTATGTCACAAGGCGGGTTGCCAACTGGCTCACTGACAGAACCCATAGTGTGAAAGTAGCAGACTCCAAATTCGACTTCAGGCCAGTGACTAATGGAGTACCACAGGGTTCAGTCCTGGGTCCTCTCCTGTTTGGTATCTGCTTCTATGAAGTACAGGCTAACACAGAAGGCCTTTGGCTAATGAAGTTAGCAGATGACTGCAAACTAGGAGCCATAATCAAAACTCCTAATGATGTGGACATCCTACAAAAGGGCCTCACTGAGACAGATGCCTGATGTCAAAGCCATGGCCTCAAGCTCAATGCCAAAAAGTGCATTGACATCCCTTTTGGTAAAAACTCTGTACCCATGAACTACCACATAGGTGGTAATCTACTTAACACCGAAAGTGTGATAAGAGTCCTTGGGACACAGGTGGACAGTAGTCTCTCCTTTGATAGTCACGTCGCCACAGTAGTCAGGAAATTCTTCTATGTGGCACACCTCATCAAAAACGATTTCTCATCCAGGAAAAAAAGAGGTAATTGTTCCCCTCTACTCATCACTCATTAGACCCATTATAGAGTACAATGGCCTTTTTGGTATGTACCACACAAGACATCTACAACAACTGGAAAGGCCGCAGAAATACCTCACAAAGAGGATTACTGGCCTCAAATAGATGCCCTATGCAGACCGTCTAAAAAAACTCCAGCTTTATTCCATTGCATATTGCCTACTCAGAGGCTATCTCTGCCAAACATACAAAGCTATGTCAAACCCAGAGTTGTTGGACATGCTCCACTTAAAGAAATCCCAATCCCTCCGAGCTACATGCTCTAGGGATCTAAACCTTGTCACCACAATAAACAGAACATGCTGGAGGGATAGCTTCCTGTCCCAGAGACTTCCCATACTCTGGAACAAACTGCTTATCTATATCAAACAAATCTCCTCATGCTTTTTTATAGTCTATCCATGCCATACTTAGATTCTTCTCCTTTTTATAGTTCTCCATTATGACTTTATGTAACAACAAATGACACTTTGTTCCACATGACTTTCTTTTATTATCCTTTTTTTCTATTGCCATGATTGAGTTTTCTTCTAAATGACTATAAATTCTGTCTGCATAAATTTCACTGTGTAGTTTATATATCATCAGAAGGCAAGTTATTGATTTATAGATTTTAGGATAGCTTGTGGATTTTCTCTTAGGTAGAAGCATTGTTTTTCCTATTGGTAACCAGGCTGGTGTCTGGTCAAGGTGTTCATATACATAGTTCTTACTCATGGTTAATCTTCATGTAAAGATGTTAATACTTTTAGCCAGAAGTTAGATACTGCAGCTGAGCCTGAGGATTTCCATTTAGGAGCTTTTCTTTACTTTGCTTTAATCTCTCTGGCCACTACTTCATCCCATTTCATATCCTGTACATTTGAACTTCTTACTTTTTCTTTTACTTCTTCTATCCACTTAGCATCTTTGTTATGTTCCACAGGATCTTCATAGAAATTTCTCCAAAATGTATTTATTTCTTCTTTTTTTGGTGGTGTTTTAATTCCTTTTGCCTTGTTTCCCAATTCTCTATAAAACATTTTTGGGTCTCATATATACATATATATATATATATATATATATATATATATATATATATATATATATATATATATATATATATATATATATATATATATATATATATATATATATCACTTCAGAAGCCTGAATGATCACAAGCCTGAATTGCATAAGCCGGAAGATGAAAAGCTTGAAATTTCATAAGCCTGAAAACTCAAAAGCCTGAATCCCCATAAGACTTATCTTGCTCTTGAAAACCAATAGGTTAAACAGTTAGCCCAGGGCAACAAGGCAGAATGCACTAACCCTGAGTTACTACTGCTATATAAGAAGACGGCCAAGAGGTCTCGACCAGATTCTTTAGCTGTGCAGCCATTTGGTGTCTACATCGGATTCATCTGCCATTAGCCCCTTGGAGGACAGCATGGATCCATGTTTTCACATGTCCTTTGTGGCTTTGCAGGCATCTGCTCTGGATGTTGAGGGAGAACCATGGTTGATTATTTTGAAGGGTCTTAGAGAGCTCCCGCAGATATTGGTCAGGGAGGAGATTCCAGGTTCTCTTATGGAATCTCGCCAAGGTTCAGAACCTCCAGTACTTCTTAGAGCTGAGAGAAAGCATGTTTCAGGCCATCCTAAGGATCTTCAAAGGGAGTTGCAAGAGTTTACTCAGGACTTGTTTTCTGCCTTGATGGTCCTGAAGCTGCCTCAAGGAGTTTCAGTGCCTGCTCATCCTTGGACCTCTACCCATTCTAAATGGCTTAGGGAACTGGATTCGTCAGATGAGGATTCAGAGTCTGATGAGGGGGTTTTATCCTATTCTTCACAGATGCCTTTGCCTTTTGCTTAAGGTTCTGATGAGGGGGACTGTATCAGCCTGAGTCTCCTCTTGAGGAATTGTCCTTTCGGGGACACAATTGTTAGCATGATGGAATACTTTAAGTGGGATTCTTCTCAATCATTTAATATAAACAGGGGATTTTATGAATTGCTTCAGGTAAATACTCCTAGACCAACTGAAGCTCTTTCCATGTTGGCCACCTTGTTAGACACTTTCATTGCTGCTTCCAAGTTTCCTGATTCTCAGCCTCCTACTCCTAAGAAACCTGATAGGTTTTATAAGGTTCCTGAATTTTTATTTAAATGTCCTTCTGCTAATCCTGCCATGGTGTCAGTTTCTTCTGACAGACCTTCCAAGCTGTTGCCTTCTGATAAGGATAGTAGGGCAATGGAGATGATTGGTAAAAAAGTTTACAATGCTTCTACTTTAGCCTTTAGGGCTATTAATTATCAGACTGATATGAACAGGTATGCTCTGACCTTGATCAAGAGAAAGGCAAAACCTTGCAGGACCTTAAATATATTTTTGTCTTACCTATCCCTGAGTTCCAGAGGAATTATCCTTTTAGATCTACTTTTGTTTGCTGGCAACCCCACCAGGCATACAAGGGCAGGAAAGGTGGTAGGCGGGCCCCCTCTGCTAAGACTTCTCAGATTTCTGTGACCCAGAAGCCTCCTTTATCTAATAAGCCTACGCATTTTTGACAGTTTGCCCCCCCCACCCCACTTATACCAGGTTCCTTTGTTTCTGGCTTTCACTTTGGCTTCCAAATTGGCTTCTCATCACTTCAAACTCGGGTTATTTCTATCACCTGTCAGGGGTACTTCAAGGTATGGGATTCTCTCCCTTCTTTTTCAGGAATTCCTCAACCTCCTCATTTCTCTTAATTTTCTAGAGGTCTTAGAATCCCTGGTGAACCAAGGAACCATTTAATCTGTTCCCTATTCTCAAGTGGGAAAGGGTTTTATCCTGGGTTTTCCTGGTTCCTCAAAAAGAGGGCACTTGGAAACCTATTCTGGATCTCTCCCTGCTCAACACCTTTCTCAGGGTCCCTTCTTTTTGGATGCTTATTGTTCAAACCCTGTTTCCTCTTTTACTACCCCAATCTTTTCTTTTGTCTTTGGATCTGAATGATGCTTACCTTCATATCCTTATTCACCCTATTTTCAGGATGTTTTTACGTTTCTCTGTTTCTTCCTTTCTTTTTCAGTTCTCTCTTTTGTCCTTTGGCCTGTCTACTGCCCCAAGGGTATTCACAAAATGCCTAGCTCCTGTGATTGCTTTCTGTAGGCTCCAAGGTATTCAGATTTTCCTTGTCTAGACCTCTTGTTGCTTCAGGTGCCTTCTTCCAATCACCTGTTACAGGATCTGGAGTTCACCATCTCTCTTCTTCAAAGTCTGGGGTTCCCTATCAACTTCTAAAAGTCCATCCGTCCTGACTCCCTCTCAGGATCATGTGTATCTAAGATGCAGGATTCAGACAATACCAATGTTGGCCGCTCTTACACCTCCAAAAGATTTGGCATTGACAGCTTTCTTTCAGTATCTTCTTCCTCTGACTGCCATGGGCAGTCAGAGAATTTCTTTGGGCCCTAGGATTCATGGCCTCTTTTGTTCGAATGCTCCCCTCTTGCCAGACTGCATATTTGGCAGCATCAGTGGTACATCAAGTTATTTTGGCTGCAGCATTGCCATCCTCTGGATTTTAGTGTACCTCTCCTTCCTTGTCTAAAGAAGGAATTCAAGTGGGGGATTCAACAGTTTGTTTTCAACAGACATGAGGTGGGGGACTTCATTTGGTCACCTGATGGTTCAGGGTCTCTGCCCCCCCCCCCCCCCATCAGAAGTCAGACCATATCAACATCAAAGATATGACAGCTCTGATTCTGGCCCTTCAAGGTTTTCACCACATGTTCTTTCCAGGACCTTGAAAAGTGTACACAGGTAGCACTACATTGATGTGGTATGTCGACAAGCAGGGAGGCACAAAATCTTACCTCCTCTGCACAATTGCTCTTTAGGCTTGAGAGGTGCCTGTCAGTTATCACTTAACTCTTCAGGCAGTATACATTCCTTCAGAGCACAATCTAGTGGCAGACTATCAGAGCAGGTCCAAAACACAGGCTCACAAATGGATGCTTCACAGAGACGTGTTTCTGGACATTGTCCATCGGTGGGGTATTCCTCAGGTAGATCTTTTTGCCTCCCCTCTGAACAGACAGCTCCATGTCTTCTATTCCAGAGTGCCACACCAACTGGTGTGGAAGATGGATGCCCTTTCTTTTAGTTGGAAGGGAATGTTTCTTTATGTTTTCCATCAACTGGAGTCTCCAAAAATCTTGCTAGTGACTCCCTTTTAGCCAAGACAGCAATGGTTCTCCCTTAATGCATCTAGCCAGGGATAATCACCATAAGTTATCTCACTGGTTGGACCTCCTCATACAGGAAAAGGGGTCTCTTATCCATCTTCACTCGTCCACTCTTCCACTGACACATTTTCTGCTTACTTGCCCTTGTATCCAGGCCAAATATTTTTTTAAAGGCATCCAGAATCTTAGGCTTCCAAGGAAACCTATCCTTCCTCCTTGGGACCTTAATTTTGTGTGGGAAAATTTGACTCAGGCTCCTTTTGAGCCTGTATAATCAGTTTCTTTACAACATTGTACATGGAAGACTGTTTTGTTGCTGGTTCTTACTCCTGCTCAGAGAGTTTCTGAGCTCTAGACCCTTAAGACCATTTCTTCTTTTCTGTTTTTTCACAGGGACAGGGTATCTCTTCATACTAATCCTTCTTTTTTTGCCCAAGTTAGTAAATGAGTTGTCCTTGAATCAGTTGGTACAACTCCCTTCCATTTTCCCTTCTCCTCAGTCTGCTAGTGAGAGGGTCTTGCATACTTTGGATTTGCATAGACAGCTCAGGTACTATTTGGATAAAACTAAGGCCATTCATAAGTCTGGTCAGATGTTTGTTTCCTTTCATCCCAGGACATTGGGTTTGGTTGTTTCTAAGCAAACCATCTCCTTCTGGATATCTAAGGCCATTAGAGCTAAATCCGCTAGGGCTGTTGCCTCTTCTGGTGCTTTCAACAATAGTTTGGACACCAGTTTCATCCATGAAGCTGCTACTTAGTCTTCAATGCATACATTTACTAAGCATTATAAGATGGATATGGTTTCTAGGGCCAGACCAGGTTTTGCTAGAACCATTTTGTATGGGTTTGTTTCTCAGTCTTCCAGCTCCCATTCTGTTTCTTGAGCTTTTTTACACTCCTTAAAGTTAAGAATACTGCAGCAGTGATACAGAAGAACATAGTACAGTTGTGTAAAATCTTACTATAACAATACATGTTCTTCTCTTCACTGTTGCAGTATTCGTTCCCTCCCTCTCTCTAACCCCCTCTTGTATGTTCTGTTTTTTGTTTTGGATTCCCTTCCGGCTGATGGCCTCCCCTTTTTCTTCTGCATTTCTCCTTCTGGATATGCATGAGACTCCTTTGCCCTGTGGACACTGTTCTCTTCTGTGGCAGCTCATTTCTGAGTAACTGTGTCTGTACATCCCTTTTATGCCCTAGATTCTGTGTGGGGAGCATAGGTGTGATGTACACCGCATACAAGATCATTAGGCTTTGGTATACTGGCTGAGTATTGGGTTGTGCTGGGCAGGGGATCCCTAACATTAAGAATACCGCAGCAGTGAAGAGAAGGGCATCTATTGTTTAGGTAAGAGTTTACATAACTGTACTATCTTACCAGTGCTGTTTATATGTGGATCTGCAATTTAGTCTAGGTTTAGATTATTTTATTTGAGTATTTATACCTTAATTAATCAAGATATAAATAATACAACATCTTAATTATACTTTTACAGCATCCCAGAGAAATGAATAGAAAGCTGTAATCCAAACTGAAAAAAAAAACAGAAAATAACATGACAATACAATATGTTAAGGTGTCCCGCTTAAAGTAAATTAAATATCCTTTACTGTAGGATTTGTGGATTCCATTCATGATTCATGGTATCAACCCAAATCTCAAAACATTTTCTATAAGCCTTCAGTACAAGATACTTTATTTATTACAAAATAGACTGCAAGATATTATGTATATAATCAGTACATAAATTGACATCAATTCTTCTCTTACTTTTGTTTGTTGAAATGCATGATGCTGTGAAGCAATCATTTCAAAGCTACATAAAATGGCTAGAGCATCATATAACTCCCACATTCAGAGAAACATACAGTCTGTTTTTGCATTATTACATTTTATCCAGCATCAGTAAATTAAATACACTTATTAGCAAAATCAGAACAGCACTGCTGCTGTTGGACTATCATAACAGTTATATGATGTTCAAAATTAGAGAAACAAGATTTTAATATTTTGGGAAGGTCCACCCACCCAAGATTTCTCCTGCACTAATGTCCTTCTCCCATTCAAATAAATACATCTGTTTTTTTAAGAGCCCCTTGAAGCTACTCATCACAAGCTATGCAAACATATCGCTGTTTTGGTGATGATCCCACTGCACCTGTCAGCATCATGAAGATGGCCCTTTCTGCTCATTTTGTACTGCCTTTTCACTAGTGCGGTATTACCTTAGCACATCAACATGCCATATCCTAGCTATGCACCTAAATGAGCTGAGGATTACATTCCTGAGGTCCTGTACTGCCACCCACTGCAAGCTGCAAAGTCTCAGCAGTGGGGTAGAAATCTCCCAAACCCCCCTAAGAGAAAGAAGAGCATTTCATTAACTGCTGTTTCTTTTCTTTGCCACTCCCATCTGCTGGAGTTTCTTTACACCGTCTACAATAAGGTTATGAATTTGGTCTTATCTTTGTACTATACCTTCTGTGGGATCTCTACATATACAGATTGAATCACAATGCAGTCAGACAAACCATGTTTGAAATAAATGCTTTTGAACTGCATTGTAATTTGATGTACAAAGCACTTAAGTAAAAATAAAATATGTTACGATAAACAAATGACAATACATTTAAATTTATGTGAAAAATTTAATACAGTACATTAAAACATTGGGGTCAATACATTCCACTAGAAGGAATAAAAATCACATCCAGCAGACTAATTCACTGTACAGCTGTTCAAATTATGGAAAAACACCATGAGTTAAAGGTCAAGATGTATTCACATTTATCTGATTAAAACAAGTTTAATTTGTACTTGTCTGGCTTTGTTTTTTTATTGAACTGTAATACTATTCAAAAGCATATATTTCAAAATGGTGAATCTCAGTTGTTCTTTGTCTTTCAGCCTTTTCCCAGTAAGGAGTCGCCACAGCGGAACTCCGGTCTGTTAATGATTGGCAGTAGATTTTTACTTAACGCCGAGGTGCCAGCTTGACACCCAACCTTCAACGAAGGTACGCCCATTTACGCACGCATGTCTTTTGAATACTACCCAACCGCGGGGATGACATGCAGACTCCACATAGAAGGGCCTCCCAAGCCAAGCTGAGAATTGAACGGGAGAACCTCTTGCTGTGAGGTAACAATGCTACCGCCGTACCATATTACCATTTAATTAGTATATGTGTAAACTGCCCTCTTGTGCGCCTAATTGAAAAAAAAATGGTTACTAAAAAAATAATTATTAAATTAGATCGATAGAGGGCTCATTTTTCAATGTATACTGTGTACAATCATGGCAGGGCCACATTTATTAAAGAGAGCAAGGCTGCAAGGGCTAACAGTGGTTTTGATTACTCACACCTGCCTCACTCACTTTCATGACCGCATTATCCTTTCTACAGTCAGTAAACTTTCTGCCCTCTTCTGAAACTTAGAAAATAACCTTTCTTTAAGAAACCAGGCTATCCCAGGAGAAATTATTCTTTAGAACTTAGGTTAATGAGCTCTCAAGTACTTTATTTTATTTTTTGGCTTATGCACAACCTCTGAGACGTGGTGTCTGAAGTGAAATGGTACTTTTTATGTATTCATGCAAATACATTTTTCTTCTTCCTTCAATTGCCACAAACCGCTAGATTTGCACTTATATATGGCAATTGTACACATGGTTATAATCCTGAGGAGCTAGACAAAACCTCTTCTGTTCCCTGAAACCTTAGTATCTGTTGTACATGCAGCCTCCACATAATGTCAAACACAGCCTCAGACAGTCATCTGTTCAATGAAAACAAAAGCCCATGACTCGATCATATTCCCAGTACCATCATTTATCACCAAAACCTGCGTGCTTGCATACTGGATCGAAACACAAGCACTGAACCTATGGGCCTATGGGACAACAAACAATTGTTCATCTCTATACGTTTCTTGTAAGACCAATTGGCCCTTTCATTCAAAGTAATATGCTCAACTGCATTATTTCCATTCTCACACACAGTTTAAATGCTCGTTCAGAACAGAATATAGTGCTAGGTCACTGTGGCTTGGTTACTTTCTATTTCTCTCACATCTCACCAGTTTCACAAGTAAAATCGTTTCCACAGTCGACTACGTCTTCCACACATGGTTGAGTAGGCCTGCAGGATGCAGTCTGTCCAAGTGACAAGTGGCATGGATTTCCTCCAAACTGCCCAAAGTTTACAATACTCCTGGATCTGTACTGCAAACAAAGACAAAGGACCATAATCAAAATAAGTCTGTTTCATCAGTCATATTCGATTAATTATTTGCATGGACAAATGTGCCAAAGACTCTGCTGTATCAAGCATTGTCCTTAGAAGTTGTAATATTATTGATTTTTAATTAGTATTAATGAATGAAAAAATAACTTAAAAGAAATTTTGTCAGTTTTGAGCTAAAAATATTTAGGTGAGACTTGTTATATGGCACAATTTTTCCTGTTTTGCTTCTTCCAATATTTTTGATAAAACCCCACAAAACTGATTCATTTCCCTAGTTAGATGGTCATTTATTTCTTATTTGGAGAAGCAAACTGATCCACACAGAAGTTTTTCAGCATTAGCCTATGTGATACGGAGTTGCATAACTGAATTTTAATAAGAACATTTTTTTAAGTGCATTCATGTGCACACACACACACACACACACACACACACACACACACATATATATATATATATATATATATATATATATATATATATAAAATGGTGATAGAAATGTGCAAAGAGGTGATTGATAAATAATAAAATAAGAAACACAGAGCAAAACAAAGCCATACAATTAAATGTTAATTCTAATAAATGTAAGCACCAATGCTTCATGCACATTAAAAGGTACAGCCAAGAAAATGAATCGTAGGTAACTGATGTGATAAAGGCAAACACTACCAATATCAGGAATGAGATCTCTCTTTCTCTCTCTCCCTCCCTCTATACATGCGCACATATATATATATATATATATATATATATATATATATATATATATATAGAGAGAGAGAGAGAGAGGAGCAGAGACTGAAACACACAGACATGTATATTGACACACACACACAGACACACACACATACATATGTGTGTGTGTGTGTATATATATATATATATATATATATATATATATATATATATATATATCTATATAGTTGTAATCCAGAAGAGTGAACAGTCAAATGAGCACATTAAATCAGTGAATGTTATTCTCTATGGAGTTCTTGCCAGCATCTTTTTTATGAGATTGTGGTGCAGGAGGCTAAGGGAATTTGCCCGATTGTATGATCTTGGAGTTAGTATATATACTTAGCAGGTGGTATAGATGATGCAAGGGGGCTTGTCCCCTCTGCAAAAACATTAAATTTAGTCTGTGCAGTTTTCAGTCATTTTAGTCTCGCTCTAAAATTACCATTCTTTTTTGATTCATTCATTTGACTGTTTGACTGTTTGAGGTTTTATGATTATAACGAAGACAGTCCTGAGGTTTCTGAATGACATAATTTTTACTGAAGGGGAAATAATCAAAACAAAACAGAGGTTCTTCACTCTAAGCAAAACAATTGTAGGAATGCAATTGGTTTATATGTCCATTAAACTGTCTTATGCACAGGTAAGGGTTCATTGCAGTTGCTGTCAACATGTATCATTCTTAATAGAAAAGAATGCAGTTCCTGTAACAGAGCCCAGTATAAAACAGCTTTAAATAGTTCTGTTTCCTTCTAGAAGGGATAAGCGAACAAACTTTTTACTAGTATTGAGCAGGATTAATCATAAACTGTAGAAATTGAAGACAGGTTTATGGTCACCAACATACAGAATCCTTTTTCCAGTCAGGCCCTTAAGTAAGAGAATATAGTAGAACTACTAGAGCTTCCAGAGACATATTACAGCCAACTCTTCATACAGATGTTTTTCTACAAGCAAATAGTCCTCATTTCTAGGGTTGAATATTCCACTCCTCATTTGTACAGAAAATCCATTGGACAAGATAATCTTTTTTTTCATAGAAGGAAATAACTGCTTTCCCAAGATTCCTTTTCTCCCAAGTGAATGTTTTAAATCTCCAGTATGGAAACATGAAATACTGTGGAACATGTAAATGAGTTACTGCAGAGATGCTTCTGATGTCTAGAAACCTTCAGAAAGGCACTGCAATACAATATGGATATCTGCAGCAAAACTGTTGTTATGTGTGCCATGCTACACATCGTTTCATTGCCCAAACAGCTTATCTCTCAGGATAAGCATCATGGCAGTGTATTCCATATCAGTCATAGCAACAGCAAGAGAGAAGAATGGAGTGTCAAGGGAGGAACTTACAGCAGAAGTAGAACAGCGGAAGCAGATGTGAGCAGAATACATTATGACCATGACCAAGAGGCAGCATTTGGTCTACAATTATTGACTATGATATAAGCAACATTGAATAAAAATATGCATATGATATCATATCAAGGCTATGCAGGGGATTGTATGAACTAGCTGTGCTGTGCATTAAACATCACCATGTTTACACAAGTTAGGAGGTGGGCAGCTTACAGTCATCATAACCTGTACAGGTTGGGGGAATATAATCAAAAGTGACTACAACACTAGAATGTAGAGTTATGGAATATAAACATAGTAGCCATAAATTTTGAGTGCCTGTGGGAAGTGACAGATAACATCCTCCAGTGGTAGGGGTTGATCTACCATTATGTTGCTGTTGGTGATGTCAGGGTTTGATGTAGTCCCTGTCAGAGAAAACACAGAACTACAGGACTGTGTTTGTGCTACATGATGGGACATCCCATGGGATCTGCACAACTCCACACAAGAGGGGCATCAGGATGTGCTGCCATAGGTGACAGGGAAGGAATAATACTATGGGACTCTACATGAGCAGCCTGATGAAGCATCCCAGGTGTTGAACCAGAGAAATAACCATAACCACAATCTGACGATTACCCACAGTTACTGTTGTCATTCTACGTGCCACAGATGACTGTGATGCTGACTCAGCAATGGTCTGTGAAGTCTGAGCTGGGCATCCAAATGGCATTCAGACCCTTCCACTACTACAGCCTGTATGCCTGTGCAGCCAGACCAGAGGCCAGTTTCAGTTTCTCTTGGAGGTGCCGATGAAGGCAACATTTGCCACCATCAACCTCAGCAGCACTGTTTGCTCCCTCTCCATAAACTCCATTTCACTGTACAGTTTGTGTACATTGTTTCAAGACCCATGAAGCACACTCACCATGTTTACAATGCTGTTGGTTCATAGGTTAATAGGTCCCTAGGTAAGTCCTAAGAAATCATTCTGCAGATCATTACAAACATAGCCAATAACCCATATTCCAAAGTTCCCTCCAGGCTAAAAAGGGCACCACAAGATGGAAAAGAGGAACATCTGAAGTTGCATATCCAATTATCTGGGTTTACCTTGAAGGTTGCAATGATGCTACTCTGCTTGACATGTAGTGGAAGTTTATTCCAGAGGTAAGGGGATGCACTGGGATATGAATCTATCATACCAATGATTTTTATTTATTTGTTGATGAAGGTTTAGTTCTTTTAACATGGATTTTGAGGAGCCATTTGTTCTGTAAAAGAATAGAAAGATGAATAGAGCTGGAGGTGAAAGGCTCAAATTTCTCCAAAGGATAGCTACAGTTCCCCCTGAAGCAGTGTATAAGAAATTGAGCATTTACAGTGATGGGGGGCTACCAGTCTATCCTGGTAATTTACATTTTAAGGCCACTGATCTTTTTAGTTAGGAATCTCTGAGGTTTCTGAATCCGATTTCCATGCTTAGACAAATACATGCTAAAAAGGTATTATGTTCAATAGTGAGTCTGATGAGACATAGGGGAAAAGAGAATTGGGACTTCTTTGGATCTTGAAGAGATGGCTTTGGAAATCAAATGAGCTATACAGAAGGCTTTCCTAAGTACTACCAAGACATGGTGGTCCAAAGATAAGGAGTTATCAGCAAGCTTGCCTAGATGTCATAAAACAGTGTCTGACTGTAGGGGGTGTGTCACCTATATGATATGGGATTTTTTTTCCTACCAAAATTAAATATATTACATTTTTGCACATTTAATTTGAGACCATTGTCCTTGCACCAAATGCTAACATGGTGTAATCCATATTGGAACAATTATGAGTCAATGGAAGATCAAATGACAACTCCCAATTTACGGTCATTTTCAAACTTAGACAACTGTAGGCCAGGAATATTTGCCTGTAGGTCTTAGAAATACACGTCAGACAACAGAGGACTCAAATCAGAGCCCTGTAGTACATCACTGGTAGTATTTTTTGCTTTCAGAAGTGAAACCTACTACTGTAGCCACATGGGTTCTGTCAGACAATAAAGTTAGCTATCCACTGCATAACATAACCATTTACATTCAGATTTGCAATTTTGTCCATAATTTCTGCATGGTGAATAGTGACAAAGGCTGTGGCCGGGTCCAGATATGCTGTATGTACTGCATGACCACTCTCCACTGTTTAGTGACTTTTTCAAATAAATTAATGAGGTTAAAAGGCAGGACATTCCTTTGAAAAAGTTAAATCAATGAGAGTCTTTTGTAAATAGATTTTCAATTTTCAGATTAAGGAGGTCTGAGATAACTCATTCCATAGCTTTGCATATGAGGCTAGTGAGACAAATGGTTCTATAGTAACAAGAGTCCATTGTCGGGCCACCTTATGCAATGGCGTTACAATGGATTTTTTTATGGAATGTAACCAGTTGTCAGGGTTGGATTATGGATGTTACATAGAAGTTCAGATACACCATATTTTGTAGTAGTTGTTTGTGCCTTGATTATTGACTCACATATCTGCTTGGTAATGTTGAGTGTCATAACCATATCATAGATGGGCCTGGAATCATAGAGGCAGCACATACTCTCATATCTCTCCCCAGTGTTGGGTATGCTCACCTAGGAAGTGGTGCATATGTCAGATGCTATGTAGGCTGAGAACACAGGTGGAGCCCATAAGGAAATCTGAGGTGCAGGGTTCTACAGTGCACTGATAACACTGTGTTCTTAGCCTGTACCTCAACAAGGGCCTCTACGATGGTGAATGAGGGTAAGCCTTCACCTGCAGTGCTGCAGAAAGTGCTGCTATGTTACTGGACTCTGCTTTGTGCATGTTGCTATTATTGCCAGCCGCAGACACACTACAGACATCAGGCCTGTACTTTTCTGTTATTGTAGATCCTTAATTACTGGGACCTGTAAAAGCATGAGCACACATGACAAACTTGCAATGATACACATATAGGTCTGTATACCACTGAGGTATGCATACTGGTACTCATGAATATATAGTTATGGCATACATTGGCAGACATACAATGTCATGCAGGCTGCTGCAGCAGCTGGAAGCCATTGGTACTTGGAAAGACAGATATGCAGATGCGTGGGTCTTGATGACTACAGTATACTGCAATGGATATTATTAATCTGGTTGTTCTCTTACTGACATGTGCATGGTTATTGCTAGCCCTGCAATCCCATCCAAGTCACCCCTCCTATAGAAGGGATACTCTAACCAAAAAACTCCTTGGTCTTCCTGATACAGTTTATTGTTGGTGATCTATACACTGTAATGACCCTGTCTTTTTCAATTTCCAATGCTTTTTCTTTTGTGTGGATATCAGTATCCCTTTATCTCATCTGTTCATCTGTTGTGTAGATCTATTATGGTTACCCAAAGCACTCCCATCCTGCACCTCTCCATGTCAAATGTGGCCTCAATAATTCTTGTCTGTGGCACATTTTCCCAGGAGGCACATGCTATGTGTGCAGAGAGCATGTAGTAGTACTTTGTTCTCCTAGTTAGTGAAGTTTTCAAGGTGTTGCTTACCTTGGGTGGCCATGCCACTATCTGCAAATCTGTAGGAAAAACATGTCAGTCAGCGTGTTTTAAAATATACTGTGTTGGGCGCACATACCTAAGGCCACAGCCCCATTTTGAAGACATGGCTATCATGCAGTTAGTACTGTAAAAATCCACCCTCCAATTTACTTTATATAATCATCATCTCTCTCTCTCTATTTATATATCTATATATATCTATATATATATCTATATATATATATCTATCTCTCTCTCTCTCTCTCTCTCTATATATATATATATATATATATATATATATATATAGTCCTGGAGCCCTCCCCTTCTGGAGTACCCTTTTAATGTTCACAGGTTGCACCCCCATCTATCCTCAGGCTGACAGTACACTGCATTGCCAATGAATATCAACCATATTTGTATCACTGTTATCATTGTCCATCACAGGGTGTTTTTTTTTGTTCTTGCTGAGGTACTTTATCAGTCAGTCCTCTGATTCACAGTAATAAACTTGCCATCACTGTAGCATATAATGGCACTGGTGCTTTATGTAACACTAATAAAGACAACTCAAGAGCTACTGAAGTCAGTTAGTGTCACTATCTGTAAATCACTGCTGGTGTACCTTTTAACACTTCAAATTATTGCACTAACTATGTCCTTCACACTGATAATAAAATGTGATCAGTATGCTTGTGCCTGCAGGTTGTGTATACTAGTAGTGCAATAGTGCTGTGTTGTAGACATACATTACTGCATTTTACATGATTTACAAATGTGCATCTGTGAAATGGGGCTACTATTTTGTCCTCTATCAGGCCTAGTTGAATGGCCACGTCTACCTCATACAATGGAGCATGTAAGAGTCTAGAACTGTGTGCTGTGTGAGTGTAGGACTGCCCTGTTGTTCCTATACTGAAATTCTAGGGAGCAGCTGCTAGACAATTCTGATTGTGAACTACAGAAAGGTGAATGCCTGGTATGAGTTTGCTGTGATACTGAGTGATGCTGCATCTATCATCCATTCTAGTCAACAGTACTGACACTGGAAATATACATGAGGTGGCACAGCACAAATCTTCTTCATCATTAGGAGGCAGGGGTTCATGAAAGGGAGCCTGAAATCTACTAACTTTTTTTTCCATACCATTGTCTTTTACCATCTTAAATCTTATATTAATATACGTAAAAGTACATACTTTGTGTTCCAGTTGGGGAAGAGCAATATTTGAATAAAGTTTGGTGTCACAGAAGGTGGCACCACCTGTCCCAGCAGCAGGGTATGAATGATGCCTATGCCAATCCACTGTACAACTGCAAATATATTTGCAACATGTGAATGTAATAATTTTTCCATACTATGTCATTCTTTTTCAAATCCAGTAGTGGAAGATGAGGAGGTGAAGCTGTTTTATCTGATGCCTCTGGCACCAGGTCACAAGTTGCCACCAAGTCTGATGGTTTCCTTGGTGGAAGTGACTTATAGGGGGCACAGATGCCTTCAGTGCCTGTGCTTCAGGAAATGGGTAAAAGTTAATCTTTTGAAAGTGGACTACATGGGTCTTCAGAAGTTAATTACAGAATATAATAGCTCCTGAAGTATTCCAGACAGTGGATGTCTGCTTCAGCAAAATGGAGCACTTTCTGCTGCAGTTTGTAGTGTTATACAACTGGCAGCCCTGCCATCAGGCCACTGGTAGAGCAACTGGCACATAATATCAGCCACCAAAGTGAGTAATACCTGACTTTGCTGCCCTCTGGGCTGAACTGACACACAGCCATGCCAGGAACCTACATTATCCCCATTCTGGAGGTTTGTCTCTCATATGTTACATTTCCCATTCCTCGTTTCCTGCTTAGCCCTCCCTATGCCTACTTTTCTTCCTCTCTGTGTTTGTGTGTATCAACTGCTCACCATCCCTTTTCTGTCTATACTGTCTCTGCCTGACTGAATTTGTATTGTACATACTGTTGTACTGCTTCTGCTGTATTGTAGGCCTGTGTCCATCATATTAGTCATGTACCATACTGTTGCACTACTACTGCTTTGTTGTAGGCCTGTGTCCATCACATCAGCCATGTACCATACTGTTGCACTGCTCCTGCTTTGTTCTAGGTTTATGTCCATCACATCAGTCATATAGCATACAGTTGCACTGCTCCTGCTGTGTTGTAGGTATGTGTCCATCACATCTGTAATGTACCATTCTGTTGCACTGTTCCTGCTGTGTTGTAGGTCTGGGTCCATCACATCAGTTATGTACTATACTGTTGCACTGCTCCTGCTGTGTTATAGGCCTGTGTCCATCACATCAGTCATGTACCATACTGTTGCACTACTCTTGCTGTGTTGTAGGTCTGTGTCCATCACATCAGTTATGTACTATAATGCTGCACTGCTCCTGCTGTTGTGTAGGTCTGTGTCTATCACATCAGTCATGTACCATATTGTTGCACTGCTCCTGCTGTGTTGTAGGTTTGTGGCCATCACATCAGTCATGTACTATAATGCTGCACTGCTCCTGCTGTGTTGTAAGTCTGTGGCAATCACATCAGTCATGTACCATATTTCTGCACTGCTCGTATTGTGTTGTAGGTCTGTGGCCATCACATCAATCATGTAACATACTGTTGCACTGCTCCTGCTGTGTTGTAGGTCAGTGTCCATCACATCAGTCATGTACCACACTGTTGCGCTGCTCCTGCTGTGTTGTAGGTCTGTGTCCATCACATCAGTCATGTACCATATTGCTGCACTGCTGCTCCTGCTGTAGTGTAGGTCTGTGTCCATCACATCAGTCATGTACCATACTGTGGCACTGTTCCTGCAGTATTGTAGCTCAGTGTCCATCACATCAGTCATGTACCATACTGTTGCACTGCTTCTGTTGTGTTGTAGGCCTGTGTCCATCACATCACATTATTCATGTGCCATACTGTTGCACTGTTCCTGCTGTGCTGTACACCTGTATCCATCACATCAGTCATGTACCATACTGTTGCACTACTCCTGCTGTGTTGTAGGTCTGTGTTCATCATATCAGTCATGTAGCAAACTGTTGCACTGCTCCTGCTGTGTTATAGGCCTGTGTCCATGACATCAGTTGTGTACCATACTGTTGCACTTCTCCTGCTATGTTCTAGGTTTGTAGCCATCACATCAGCCATGTACTACATTGCTGCACTGCTCCTGCTGTGTTGTAAGACTGTGGCCACCACAAGACTGTGGCCACCACATCAGTCATGTACCATACTGTTGCACTGATCCTGTTGTGTTGTAGGTCTATGGCCATCACATCAGCTGTATTCCATACTGTTGCACTGCTCCTCTTGTGTTGTAGGTCAGTGACCATCACATCAGTCATGTACCATACTGTTGCACTGCTCCTGCTGTCTTGTAGGTCTGTGGCCATCCCATCAGTCATGTACTATACTGTTGCACTGCTGCTGCTTTGTTGTGGGTTTGTGGCCATCACATCAGTCATGTGCCATACTATTGCACTGCTCCTGCTGTGTTGTAGGTCTGTGTCCATCATATCAGTCATGTACCATATTGTTGAACTGCTCCTGCTGTGTTGTAGGTCTGTGTCCATCACATCAGTCATGTACCATACTGTTGCACTGCTCCTGCTGTGTTTTTGGTCTGTGGCCATCACATCAGTCATATGCCATACTGTTGCATTGCTCCTTACTGTGATGTAGGTCTGTGTCCATCACATCAGTCATGTACCATACTGTTGCATTGCTCCTGCTGTGTTGTAGGTCTGTGTCCATCACATCAGTCATGTACCATACTGTTGCATTGCTCCTGCTGTACAGCAGCCTTGCACTGCTTGGTCAATTAACGCTGCACCTCTGTTTGCTAATTTAACCCTATGCTTAAAAATTAGCGTTTTTAAATTGCCTAATATAAGTCTGATTAGCTGTGGGATACTTCACACTGTGATTTTACTGAAAATCAGTGCAGCACAGGCATGTAGAAACTTGTCTATGACCGTACATGAAGTGTTAATGAGCAGACCTTCATTCAAAGCTTTCCATTAGACCTAGAGGTCTATGAGAAATAATCTGTCTGCTATGCCTAAGGTGGTTACTGAAGTCTTCTTGACCCACATTATTTAGTTACTCATTTTCATTTTACAATAGAACAAAGAATCAAGCATACATTTAATATACACTAATGACTTAGTCATACATATCTTTATACATTTCTCCCTGTAATATTTACAATATTTACACAAATTACAATGTTTCAGTATTTTATATATCCACTTTCACAAACTTTGACATCTTTAATTTTATTCCTCCCATCAATTTTCTCCACAGCCATCTTTTTATTTCAGCCAACACATATTCATCATTCCCATTTTTTATTTAAGCAATAACCAATGATGTCAGGTGGTATATTGAAGATTTACCCATGACTGGCATGGTTTAATCACAAGAGTGATGCCTGAGTGATTAAATTAAGCCAACCATTGGTAAATTTTAATATACCACACCACGGAATCTGTTATTGCTATTATACTGTGACGATTGGGAAGAGATGGGTGAAGGCTGCCAGCCTAGTCAAATAGAATTTGATATATAATTCTGGCATTTGTAAATAAATGTAAAATACAGGCATGTTTCTTGAGTGTAAAGAATACTGAGAAATGTGGAACTGCAAAATATGCGACAACATTGCACTCTACTGGCCCAGTGAAGCATGTTGTGATTCTTTCATATTAGAATTCGTTTCCAGTGTGGCTGGATGAAGGTTTCTTGTCCATTGTTATAAGGCTAAAGTTTATGACCAGAATTTAGATGTGGAATGTGTTTTGTTGCTCTAGTTTCTGTTAGAATATACATGTGAAATGCCTTGTATTGTTGTAAGTTTCTGAGGAGGTGTTAGATTGCTAAATGATGCAGTTTGTGGCCTGAGAACTCAGACCAGGTGTTAAGATGATGCAATATGAATACTGGGAAAACCTAAGTGTCAAAAATGATGTAATTTTGGGAGGGCCTTAGAGACATGTTTGTTAGTAATGTTTAAATACTATTTCTCAGAAGAGACCAAAAAGCATTTTGACTTTGGACATCTAACTTATCAGCTCTCTGCCTTATACTCACATGTAAGTTTTAGCACTGTGATTTCTTGTAGGAATAGTTAAAGCTAGTAAAGATTAATTAGGTATTTTTCTTTGAAATCAGACCTGTCCTACTGTATTATTTTAAGTTTCTGTGCGATCTCTGAACTCTTAGATATCTCTACGGTGTAGAAGTTTTGTCTTGTGTTTTAATTATTTATTATTAAATATTTTAAAACCTTCTATCTGTGGCTGATTTGGGTAGAGATAAGCTCTAGAGTAGCACACTTAAGGGAAATTGTACTTTACTGTGTGTATTAGTTATCCATTCCTCTCCTATGAGATGACATCCCTGGTGTTAGTGGTGAGGATTGAGGCTCCTTGATTGCTGGGCCAAGGCATGGTCGTCACAACTGTTTGGCAGTGGTGGGATCTACTTCACACACTAACTGGCTTGTAGTGTTGTAGGTAGAGCAAATTTCTGTAGCTTATGTACAGTGATCTCGAAAAGTATTTTGTACTTTAAAACAGCCATGCAGTGTATACTCAAATTTCAGACCACAATTGTTTTAGTTCTTTTGTTAGCTTAGTGTTAGTCAGGGTGAGCAGGCAGTATGTCATTTGAGGAGCATGGAAAGCTGACAAGGAGCCAGCTGGAGGAGATGTGCCAGGCTAGGGGAGTGGTGTATGGAAACCTGACTAAAGCAGACCTGATTGCAGCCCTGGTTAGAGCTGCATCAGAAAACAGCAGCCTGGAGGACAATCAGACTGACAGTGAAGATACAATATCCTTGGAGAATGGACAGCTCAAACTTTTTGCAGTGGACTTAAAAATCCAGCTGGAGCTAAAGAGACTTGAGTTGGATGCCAGGCGTATGGAACTAGAAGCAGCCGAGAAAATGAGGAGTCTACAAGCTGAGGAAAATGAACAGCAGAGGAGGCATGAGAAGGGAAATGCTGACTCTTCACCAGAGTCATTGAGGGAATGGGGAAGGGAGTAACCGGACCCCCAGAAGCACTAAAGGTCAGTAAATTTCTTCCATAGTTTAAAGAGGGGGATAATTTTGATAGCTTCATTCATAAGTTTGAGCGGGTATGTAAACAGTATGAAGTTGACCAAAGGCTCTGGGTATGGTTCCTGACCCCCTTACTCCATGGTAAAGCTGTAACTTCTTTAGCAAAAATGCATGACACTGACTGTTTTGATTATACTGCTGTAAAAAGACATTTATTAGAAAGTTTTAAGCTAACACCTGAAATGTATAGGAAAAAGTTTTGTGAGCATAGACGCAAGGCAGATGAAAATGTATGTGAATATGTTGTTGAACTGAGCACTTATTTTCATAGCTGGGTGAGTGGATGTCAGGTCACCACTTTTGAAGGGCTGGCAGACCTTTTGGTAAAGGTAAAAGCCTTTAGCACTTTGCCTGAGAACATGAGGATCTGGTTAGCTGTTATACAGTGTGCTACTTCAGAGGAGATGGGGAAGTAGGGAGACCTATACCTAGCAAGCAGGGCAGCTCTGCACAGGAAAGTAACCCCCAGTACTGCTCATGGGACTAAAGAAGCCCATGGTGGGCAGCACAGACTGCCCCAACAGAATCCACCAGTAGCAGGGGCTAGTCCAGGTAAATGTCCAGGAGCTAAATGTTTTGAATGCAACCAGTGGGGCCATGTGGAATACAGATGTCCATGGAGGCAAGGTAGGGAACCAAAGGTGAGAGAGCCAGTAAGTGGGAAAGACAAAATGCCAACAGTCGGTTGTCTTGAGACAACTGGGGTATGGAACTACCATCCTGCAGATGTCCTGAGAGGGAAGGATTTGGATGAGGCAGTAGTATGTACTTATACAGTTGAATGCAGTGAGGAATGCAGTGAGGCTAGGAGACAAGCATGTGGGTCTGGTAGCCTGGGGGAGACCCAGACAGACTACACACTTGCAGCCAAGACTGCTCAGGTGGTTACTTCAGGGAGTGAGCTACGCTGTTGCAGTGAGACTGAATGTGAGTAACAGCTACTTGTGGGTACTGATATTCCCTTGGACAGGGTAACTGCAAAGGTAGAGGTGAGTAGTAGTACCCAGACTGACAGTGAGGCACTGCTGTCAGAGGATGCCAGACTTCCTGTGGAAGGGGAGCTGGAAAGGGTTACAACGAGAGACTTGAGACAGGCTCAGCTCTCAGTCTCTACATTGCAAGGCCTGAGGCAGGTAGCTAGGGAAACACCTGATTCTCAAGGAAAGGGGGAATCTGTATACTGGAACAAAGGGTTACTGTACAGAGAGTAAACCCCTGAGGGAGGGCTAGAAGGTGAGAGAGTACAGAAGTTGGTAGTGCCTAGAGCTTACCATCTGGCACTTCTAGCCTTAGCCCATGATATTCCCTTTGCAGGTCGTATGGGCATAAAACATACAAAGAGGCATATTATGCAAAACTTCTATTGGTCTGGAATTTCCAGAGACGTAACAGGGTACTGCAGGACTTGTGAGCAGTGCCAAAAGGTAGGCAATGCAGGAGACAAGGTGAGAGCTCCTTTGATGCCTTTGCCTGTGATTGAGGAGCCATTTCAGAGGGTAGCTATGGATATTGTGGGTCCTCTGAGTACCCCAAGTTCCACAGGGAAAAACGTATATCCTAGTGATTGTAGATTATGCTACACAATACCCTGAGGCAGTGGCTTTGTCCTTCATTGAGGCAGAGAAAGTGGCAAATGCTTTGCTAGAGGTTTTCAGCAGGGTAGGTTTCCCAAAGGAAATACTGTCTGAAAAATGTGCCAATTTTATGTCAGACCTCCTGGCTTGTCTGTGGAAGTCCTGTGGGGTGAAGCACATGAAGACCAACCCCCTACCATCTCCAGACTAATGGTCTTGTTGAGAGGTTAAACTCTACAATCTAGTCCATGCTATGGGAATTTGCAGATTAGTTTAAGAGGGAGTGGGACAAATATTTGGCCCATCTGTTGTTTGCTTACAGAGAGGTTCCCCAGGAATCCACAGGTTTTTCACCCTTTGAGTTGCTGTATGGGTATAGGGTGAGGGGACCTCTAGATTTAATTCGAGATGAGTGGGAAGGTGAGTGTGAGTTTCACAAGGAGTCTGTTGTGGCATATGTCCTGAACCTCAGGACAAGGCTCAGGAAACTCATGAGCCTGGCCCAGGAGAACCTGGCAGAAGCCCATCAATAGAAAAAGGTGTGGTATGACAGGAATGCTTGAGCTAGAGAGTATGCTGTAGGGCAGCAGGTGATGGTTCTCATTCCTGTCAGACACAACAAGTTGCAGGCAGCTTGGGAGGAGGGACCCTGCAAGGTCGTAAGAAAGGTAAGTGATGTTAACTACATGGTGGAAGTGCTAGGCAGATGGCAGGGGCACAAATTGTACCATGTTAACATCATGAAAGCTTACCATGATAGGGAGAACCTTGTGCTGAGCATTTGTGGTGGATGGCAGGAGGAGTCTGAGGGAGATCTGGGGACTGATTTCTCAGTGAGGCACTGGCTGACACCTCGTTGGAAGGGGTAGGAATGTCCCAGCAGCTATCTCCTACCCAGGTTCGAGAAATCCGAGCAGTGTTGCAGGAGTTTGGGGGTATGTTCACCGGGAAACCAGGGAGCACTCACCTGGTGCAGCAGCAAGTGGATACAGGACCCCAAAGGCCTATAAGGCAGGCCCCTTTTAGGGTGCCTGAGAGAGTAAAACAGACTCTGAAGGAGGAGGTACAGGAGATGTTGGAACTAGGGATGATTCAAGAATTCAGCAGTCTCTGAGCCTCACCAGTGGTGTTGGTGCCAAAGAAGGATGGCAGCACCAGGTTCTGTGTGGATTACAGGAAATTAAATAGTCACACAGAGTCAGATGCTTACCCTATGCCTAGGACAGATGAGGCCCTAGAGCAGCTGGGTGGGGCTAAGTATCTTACAACCATTGATCTTACCAAGGGTTACTGGCAGGTGCCTTTGACTCCCACTGATAGAGAGAAGTCAGCCTTTGTGACTCCTTTTGGCTTTTATGAGTTCACAAAGATGCCCTTTGGGATGAAGAATGCCCCAGTGGCTTTCCAGAGGCTGGTAGATCATATCTTAGCAGGCGCAGGAGGGTTTGCCCTTGCTTACATGGATTATATCGCCATCTACAGCCATTCCTGGCAAGAGCACCTTCAGCATGTCAGGGAGGTACTGGGCAGACTACAGAGGGCAGGGTTGACCATTAATCGACTCTGTTGAGCTGTTAAGCTGTTGTGTTGAGCTGCTGTTTGTTTTTTATGTTCGTGGTGTTCTCAATAAATTCCATTTTGGGTCCGACCTCATTCTTCATTCCTTGGTGCCAGGGTTGACCATTAAGCTGAGCAAATGCCAGGTGGGTATGGCAGAGGTCTCCTACATAGGACATAGAGTGGGGAGTGGTAAGATAAGGCCAGAACCTGCCAAAGTGGAAGCTATTCAAGCATGACCTGCACATTACCAAAAAGTAGGTGAGGGCATTCTTAGGGACAGCAGGGTACTACAGAAAGTTTGCTCCTAGTTAAAGTACCATAGTTCTCCCCTCACAGACCTGACAAGGAAGAACAGGCCAGATAAGGTAGTGTGGACCCCAACATGTGAGCAGGCATTTTAGAAGCTTAAGGAAGCTTTGGGAGGACCCCCTGTGTTAGCCAGTCCAGACTATAGGAAATACTTTGTTGTGCAGGTGGATGCTTCAAACTATGGGGTGGGGGCTGTACTTAGCCAGATTTCTTCAGAGGAAGAAGAGCACCCAGTGGTTTATCTCAGTCATAGGCTCCAACCCAGGGAGGAATGCTATGCAGTGGTAGAAAAGGAATGTCTAGCCATAGTGTGGGCACAACAAAAACTTCAGCCTTATCTGTATGGAAGAAAATTCATGGTGATGACAGATCACAACCCTCTAACATGGTTAAACAGAGCCAGTCAGCAAAATGCCAAGTTGCTAAGATGGAGTCTGGGGTTGCAAGCATATGATATGTCAGTGCAGCACTGCAGTGGGAGTAGCAATGCCAATGCAGATGGGGTCTCAAGACAGGGAATGGGGTGAAGTACACCCAGATAGACCTGACACTCCCAAGCGATATTTCTCAAAGGGCACTTGAAAAACTTGTTTGAGTTTCCCGGGGGGAAGAGATGTGACGACTGGGGAGAAATGGGTGAAGGCTGACAGCCTAGTCACATAGAATTTGATATATAATTCTGGCATTTGTAAATAAATGTAAAATACAGGCATCTTTCTTGAGTGTAAAGAATACTGTGAAATGTGGAACTGCAAAATATGTGACAACATTGCATTCTACTGGCCCAGTGAAGCATGTTGTGATCCTTTCATATTAGAATTCGGCTCCAGTGCAGCTGGATGAAGGTTTCATGTCCATTGTTTTAAGGCTAAAGTTTATGACCAAAATTTAGATGTGGAATGTGCTTTATTGCTCTAGTTTCTTTTAGAATATACATGTGAAATGCCTTGTATTGTAAGTTTCTGAGGAGGTGTTAGATTGCTAAATAATGCAGTTTGTGGCCTGAGGACTCAGACCAGGTGTTAAGATGATGCAATATGAATACTGAGAAAACCTAAGTGTCAAAAATGATGTAATTTTGGGATGGCCATAGAGACATGTTTGTTAGTAATGTTTAAATACTATTTCACACAAGAGACCAAAAAGCATTTTGACTTTGGACATCTAACTTATCAGCACTCTGCCTTATGCTCACATGTAAGTTTTAGCACTCTGATTAAAGCTAGTAAAGATTAATTAGGTATTTTTCTTTGAAATCAGACCTGTCATACTGTATTATTTTAAGTTTCTGTGTGATCTGTGAACTCTTAGATATTTCTGTGGTGTAGTAGTTTTGTCTTGTGTTTTAATTATTTATTATTAAATATTTTTAAAACCTTCTAGCTGGCTGATTTGTGTAGAGATAAGCTCTGGAATACATTGCATATTTATAGAAGTTATTGTATTAGGCCACTCTAAAGTAAGCCTTGATTGTTAGTCACACTACCATTGGATAATAATATTGCACAGTAATAATTGGACACCCTTTTAAGGGCCTTTTAGTAGCTGATATTATTAACTGGGTGGTGGCAGTAATTACTACAGTATAGTCTGGGTAAAGGGGCACAGCTGGAGAACCTGTGCCAGCCTTTGTCCCAGGAGGGTCTGTGTGGTTGTATAACCTCTTCTCAAAGTGTGGGTGTGGTGTGTCAGCTACCTGGGCAGGGACATGAAGCACTGGTTGGACAGAGAGGGTACTGGAGGTTGCCAGCTAGGCTGAGATCTGGACCTTATAGCTGTGCCACTGGGGACTCTTATTAGGGTACCTGGAAAGCAATGGAGCAACCAGCCACAGACTGACTGTGATCTCTGTGTGCACTTAAGGGAAATTGTACTTTACCGTGTGTATTAGTTATCCTTTTCTCTTCTATGAGACAACCTCCCTGGTGTTAGTGGTGAGGAATGAGGCCCCTTGATTGTTAGGCCAGGGCACTGTCTTCACATATACAATGACATTATTTAAGAAAAAAATACTTATTTTTCTTAAATAATGTCTTTGTATAATGCCTCCATGATGTCCTTCCATGTTTTCCGATATCCTGGGGCTTTTTCTGATGTATTGCACATGCGTATGGGACTTGTGTTTCAACACATATGCAATACATCAGTGCTGTCTAAAAGTAGCAATGGAGAAAGGATGATCTTTGTTGCTTTTTTTTTTTTTATTGAAAAGAAAAAAGGAAACTGGGAGACTTTTAACATTTGGGAGTGCCACAACATACAAAATGAAAGGGTAATCAGGTAAGTTACTTTAGTTTTGCAGAATGTACCTGATTATCCTCTTATTTTTGTTTGCACCATGTTCCTCGTTCATTTGAGGTTTTCTGTTTTCTATTTGTGTTAAAAAAAGTAACAAAAGTAAAAAAATTACAAGATATACTAATGGAAAAAAGTCCAGGTGACCGGACCTTTTTCAGTTGGTATATTCTCGGATTTACAATGGGCATGCTGGTTGGGCTGACCAATCAGTGTGCTCATTTTTGAATATTAATGGCCAGTCATTGTATAATATACAAGTCATCACATCTTCTTTTCCATAAATCCTATACTGTTGTCATGACTATCTTATCCCATTTGTCATTTTTACATTTTTTCTTTTTTATATTTTCTATACAGTATTATATGCATGTTTATGTTTTGAAAACCTTACACTTTTACTCATTTTCAATGTTTTCCTCAAAATTTAATTATTTTTACAATGCAAAAATGTTTTGTTGTTTCTTTTTGTTCATTACAATCTTTATGGTTTTGCTCCTCTATTACTTTATATTTTATGCTACTTTTTACAGGCAATATTTCCAATAATAAGATCCACAAAAAAATAT